>NC_133237.1:29039878-29042378 GCF_040436345.1 Pagrus major
AAATGAAAAGAAACTTTTCCCCAACCACAAGGTGGCCAAACTCTGGTGCCCAACCAGCCAACATGCCATGGAGCTGCTGTCAGAGGAGCGTCTGGGTTCTCCGAGTCACATCATCATCCACACCGGCTCCAACGAGCTGAAGACGCAGCAGGAGAGAGTGTCAGAGTCACTCAAAGGAGTGATAGAAAAAGCCTCCAGCACCTTCCCAAACAGTAGAGTGGTTATATCAACCCTGCTGCCCAGGAAAGATTTCCACCCAGACACCATCCACAGGATCAACAGCAGCGTCTCCAGAGACTGTGTCCTGAGGCCCAACGTCCACCTGGCCCACCACCCCACCCTGGACATCAGCTGCCTTTATGACTACGTCCATCTACTTAAAAACACCGTCCCCATCTTCGCCCGGACACTGAAGGACGTCGCTCTCAACCGAGACCAGTCCACCCCCCAAAGAAGGAGCAGGTCGGACTGCGGCACCCCCAGACTGCCATCCAGACCATCCAGACCATCCAGACCATCCCCACGGAGACCTGACTATCTTCATCCCCCTACACGACGACCCCACCAGCACAGCTACGAACCCCCTCACACCCGACCAGAGCCCCTCCTCCCCCCAAGAGCCCCACCCCAGCACCATCACCAGGAGCCACGCCCCGGCCCACTGAGCTACGCTCAGGTGGTGAGGAGAGCAGCAGACCCCCCCCTTACCCTTCCAACCTCCAACCCCACCCCTACACCCCCACAGAGCCAGCTGAGAGACATCCAGCACATGCTCAGCCTGCTCTGCTCCCACCTGATAGGTCAAACACAGTAGACAACCCTAGAGTGTTTATTTATTTATTTATTGTTATTATTATTATTACTATTATTATTATTATTATTATTATTATATTTAATTATTTAATTATTATTTATTCATTCATTTTAAAGAGTTATATTATTATTAGGTAAGATAATACCTAACATGTTCTAAAACCGATCTCTTCATTTACACTAGGATTGGAAGTTTATCTCATTTTTTAACACTGAATGCTACATTTTGAGTTTTAGAATTTAATGAAATCTAAATCGTTTGTTATCTCATGTTGGAACATCCAGGGTCTGAGGTCCTCTGCTTTTGGCCTTAAAAGCAGGACCCCAGACTTTAATAGAGAGTTAAAAAATTCAGACATCATTGTTTTGCAGGAGACTTGGAACAGAGGAGACGTGTCCACTGGTTGTCCTTCAGGTTATAGAGAAGTCCTTTTCCCATCTACCAAATTGAAAAGTGTCAGCCAAGGCAGAGATTCAGGAGGGATGTTGATCTGGTACAAGATGAACCTCACACACTCAATAGAATTACTCAAAAAAGGAGATTTTTCAATTTGGTTCAAAATAAAAAAAGAGGTTGTCTCCACAGACAAAGACATATTCATGTGTGCAGCCTATATCCCCCCATCAGAGTCCCCTTATTATAACGAAAACAGCTTCTCCATTCTTGAAGATGAAATCAGCTTCTACCAAACACAGGGAAACGTGCTGATCTGTGGTGACCTTAACGCCAGAACAGGCACAGAACCAGATCTGATTAATGCACATGGAGACAAACACATACCAGGCCAGATCAACATCCCCTCTCCTTCACATCGGCACAGGAACAACTTTGACAAAACCGTCAACAGAAATGGGCATCAGCTGCTGCAGTTGTGTCGCACGCTGGGTCTGTACATAGTCAACGGTCGGCTTCGAGGGGACTCCTTTGGTCTCTACACACACAGCTCTCCTCTTGGCAACAGCACAGTGGACTATAGTATTACAGACCTAGAGCCCCTCTGTCTGAGAGCGTTCACCGTCAGCCCCCTAACACCCTTATCTGATCACAGCAAAATCACCCTGTACATTAGGAAGACACCAACAGACCCCCATGTAGCAGAGCCCAGCAAACTCAACCGCTCCAAACAACCCTATAGATGGACAAGTAATAGCAAGGATGACTACCAGAAAGCAATCGGTCATCCAACAATCCAATCCCAGTTAGACCATTTTATCACCACCTCATATCCCCACAGCAGTGACGGCCTGAACCAGGCTGTTCGGGATATTAACTTCATATTTGACAACACAGCATCTCTGTCCAATCTGAAAAAATCTCAGCGTCACAGTTCAAACTCAGCTAATGAAAAGTGGTTTGACTCTGACTGCAGGTGTCTGAGAAAAACACTCCGGAAACTATCCAACGAAAAACACCGACATCCTGACAATCATGAGCTCCGCCTCCAGTACTGGGAAACACTGAAATCATATAGGAAAACACTGAGAGCTAAAAAGGAGCAGCACGAACAGCACCAACTTAAAGAAATTGAAGAGTCCATTGACTCAAATAATTTTTGGAAAAAATGGCATTCATTCAACAAATCACACAAGGAAGAATTGGCTATTCAAAACGGGGAAATATGGAAAAACCACTTTAAAAACCTATACAGTGCAATCACTCTGGATTCGGCCCAAAATAATCTGCTCA
>NC_133237.1:29047378-29050727 GCF_040436345.1 Pagrus major
TCTTCTTCTGCTTCTTGTCTGCTTCTTCTTCTCCTTCTTCTTCTGCTTCTTCTTCTTCTTCTGCTTCTTGTCTGCTTCTTCTTCTGCTTCTTCTTCTTCTGCGTCGTCTTCTTCTTTTTCTTCTCATTCTTCTTCTGCTTCTTGTCTGCTTCTTCTGCTTCTTCTTCTTCTGCTTCTTCTTCTTCTTCTTCTGCTTCTTGTCTGCTTCCTCTTCTGCTTCTTCTTCTTCTTCTTCTGCTTCTTGTCTGCTTCTTCTTCTCCTTCTTCTTCTGCTTCTTCTTCTTCTTCTGCTTCTTGTCTGCTTCTTCTTCTGCTTCTACCTGGTGAGGAAGAAGCAGGTGTGTATTCTGATGAACTTTGTGTTTGCGGTGGTGAAACTGGCGATCTGGATCTCCAGAAAGAACAAGGTGACGGGTTCAGGAAGCACTGAGGGTGAGCAGGTGATGAAGGGGCTGCTGGCTGCTCGTCTCAGGGTGGAACACGCGTATTATCACACTGTTGGTGATCTGGACTCGTTCTCAGCGCTCTGGGCGGTGGAAGGGAGTGTTGTGCTCTGTGGGGGGAGCAGGAGAGCTGCTGCTCTCTTTCTGATTGGTCAAATACTGTTTTGTTTTGGTTTTTGGTTGGTTGCCTGCTTGTGTTTGTTTTGTCTTGTTTTGTTGCTTTGTTTGTTTTGTTTGTTATGTTTGTTTGTTTTGTTTGTTTGTTTCGGTGATGCACCACCTGATTTTGATTTATCTTTGAGAGTAACTAAAGAAAGTTATTTTTAAAGTCAAAGTCAAAAGTCTTCTGCTTCTTCTTCTTCTCCTCATTCTTCTTCCTCTGCTTCTTCTTTCCTGTTTTCAGTCAGCTGGATGTTTATGGTCGTACATGTAGTGGCGGCTGCAGCTGCAGCAGCTGTGATAAAACAGCAGACTGCTCCTTTAGATGATAAAGTGTGATATGAGAGAGAGAGAGAGTTTGTATTATTTATTATATTATATTATTATTATATATAATAATATATATTTATATAATATTATTATATTATTATTATTTATTTATTAGTTTGTTTATTTGTATATATTTGATTCTGTAAGTTGTATTTGTTTTGTTCACTGATTCCTGATGTTTGGCAACATAGTTCTTATAACATTCATGCCAATAAAGCAAATTTGAATTTGAATTTGAGAGAAGAAAGAGAGAGAGAGAAAGAGAGAGAGGGAGAGAGGGAGAGAGTGAGAGTGAACACAATCTTGATGTTGTACTTTGTGTTTGTTATTTGTTGTGTTCTGTCCGAGTGTTGGACAGATGCTTTGGCAAAATTGTTGTTAAACTTTCATGCCAATAAAGCCCCTTTGAATTGAATTGAATTGAATTGAGAGAGAGACAGTGAGAGAGAGAGCGTGAATCAGCACTACAGCTCCCAGCATGCTTTGCAGGATGTTAGTGTGAAGTTTAATGTGTTTAAGCTGATAATAGTTTACATTCAGTCAAATCAGCCAATGACTGGAAGAAACTTAAAACAGGACCAATATTTTTCTTTCTGGATGTCAGAGAGTGATGTCATCAGAGAGTGATGTCATCAGGAAGTGACATCACACTGAATCACATGTTTGGTTTCCCCCCCACAAAAACACAACTTTATATTAAAATTAAGATTTTTTTTTCAATAGTTCAGTTTTGTTGAAGGCAGTCGTTTCTGTTAAAGTTCAGACAAAACTGAACGATGATGTCACCATGAAACAGACTGTGATTGGCTGATGTCACAGGACCTGTCAGCCTACATGTTTGTTGCTGCTTGGGTTATGCTAAGCTAACACCGTTGTTGTTGCCTCAGTGCTGAAGTGTCATACATCACTGTCTTCAGCTAACATTAGCATTAGCATTAGTGATCAGTTAGCATGATAGCTGAACCCTCTCTCTCTCTCTCTCTGTAACTCAGTGTGTATGTCTCTCTCTCTCTCTCTCTCTCTGTAACTCAGTGTGTATGTCTCTCTCTCTCTCTCTCTCTGTAACTCAGTGTGTATGTCTCTCTCTCTCTCTCTCTCTGTAACTCAGTGTGTATGTCTCTCTCTCTCTCTCTCTCTCTGTAACTCAGTGTGTATGTCTCTCTCTCTCTCTCTCTCTCTGTAACTCAGTGTTGTATGTCTCTCTCAATTTCAATTTCAATTTCAAATGAGCTTTATTGGCATGAAAGTTTAAGCAATTTTGCCAAAGCAACAAAACACAATATACAATGTTGACACAGTAAATAATTACAGAATAAATAATAGATATATGATTAATAGATAATGATAATAATGATAATAATAAAACAAATAAATTAATAAGAAAAGAAAAGAAGAAGAAAAGAAAGAGAAAAAATAAATAAATAAATAAATAAATAAAAATAAAAATGGAAAGTGTGTGTGTGCTGTGTGTGTGTGTGTGTGTGTGTGTGTGTGTGTATGTGCGTATCAGTGTGCAGGTAAGTGGAGGAGATCATGTCCGGTGTTTGCAGCTTCTCTTTTTCTGTGGCAGGCACTAACATATCTTGCTGCATCTGCAGCAGTGGCACTTTTCTCTCCCAGTAAATATTGTATTTTTTCTGTGTCTGGGAGTTTGTCAAAATTTGGGGTTGTGTGTGTGATTTTGTAGTAAAGTTTTGTTCTGATATCGGTGTATTTGTCACAGAGTGCTGCTCTGTCTCCACCTGTCTGTGTGGACAGAGCCGACACAGCCGCTCCTCTCTGGGCAGCCACGTCTGTCTGTGCCGGCCGCTCTCCAGGGCCAGGTTATGGCTGCTGAGTCTGTACATAGTCAACGTTTTCCTCAGTCTCGGGTCGGTTACAGAGCTCAGGTATTCTGCCATTGTGTATTGTCTGTTTAGGGCCAAATAGCATTGGAGTTTGCTTTGGGTTTTGGTTGTAGATGTCCAATAGTTGATGTAATTGTCTTTTTCTTTTGCTATAATTTGGTGGGGCCGGATTGTGTGAGGGCGGTCTTGGTGCCCGGTGCTGTTGGAGCTGAGCCTGTGGACCAGCTGGCTGAGGGGACTCCTGTCTCTGCTCTCCTCTTGGCATTGTAGGGCTTTGTAGTGGTAGGAGCCGGGCTCGCTGGCTTTGAGGTGTTGGTAGAATTTTATGGCTCTTTTTTGGATCCGAATTAACAGGGGAAATTGGCCTAATTCAGCTCTGCATCCGTTGTTGGGGGAGTTCCTGTGGACTTTGAGGATGCTTTTGCAGATCTCTGTGTGCAGGCTTTCGATTGGGTGTTTGTCCCATTTTTCAAGGTCTTGGTTGATGAGAGGGCCCCACACTTCACTGCCGTATAATATAATTGGTTCAATTATGGATTGGAATATTTTGATCCAGATTTTGACAGGTAT
>NC_133237.1:29050827-29170827 GCF_040436345.1 Pagrus major
ATTTCAATTTCAATTTCAAATGAGCTTTATTGGCATGAAAGTTTAAGCAATTTTGCCAAAGCAACAAAACACAATATACAATGTTGACACAGTAAATAATTACAGAATAAATAATAGATATATGATTAATAATAATGATAATAATGATAATAATAAAACAAATAAATTAATAAAGAAAAGAAAAGAAGAAGAAAAGAAAAGAGAAAAAATAAATAAATAAATAAATAAATAAAAATAAAAATGGAAAGTGTGTGTGTGTGTGTGTGTGTGTGTGTATGTGCGTATCAGTGTGCAGGTAAGTGGAGGAGATCATGTCCGGTGTTTGCAGCTTCTCTTTTTCTGTGGCAGGCACTAACATATCTTGCTGCATCTGCAGCAGCGGCACTTTTCTCTCCCAGTAAATATTGTATTTTTTCTGTGTCTGGGAGTTTGTCAAAATTTGGGGTTGTGTGTGTGATTTTGTTGTAAAGTTTTGTTCTGATATCGGTGTATTTGTCACAGTGCAGCAGGAAGTGCTGCTCTGTCTCCACCTGTCTGTGTGGACAGAGCCGACACAGCCGCTCCTCTCTGGGCAGCCACGTCTGTCTGTGCCGGCCGCTCTCCAAGGCCAGGTTATGGCTGCTGAGTCTGTACATAGTCAACGTTTTCCTCAGTCTCGGGTCGGTTACAGAGCTCAGGTATTCTGCCATTGTGTATTGTCTGTTTAGGGCCAAATAGCATTGGAGTTTGCTTTGGGTTTTGGTTGTAGATGTCCAATAGTTGATGTAATTGTCTTTTTCTTTTGCTATAATTTGGTGGGGCCGGATTGTGTGAGGGCGGTCTTGGTGCCCGGTGCTGTTGGAGCTGAGCCTCTGGACCAGCTGGCTGAGGGGACTCCTGTCTCTGCTCTCCTCTTGGCATTGTAGGGCTTTGTAGTGGTGGAGCCGGGCTCGCTGGCTTTGAGGTGTTGGTAGAATTTTATGGCTCTTTTTTGGATCCGAATTAACAGGGGAAATTGGCCTAATTCAGCTCTGCATCCGTTGTTGGGGGAGTTCCTGTGGACTTTGAGGATGCTTTTGCAGATCTCTGTGTGCAGGCTTTCGATTGGGTGTTTGTCCCATTTTTCAAGGTCTTGGTTGATCTCTCTCTCTCTCTCTGTAACTCAGTGTGTATGTCTCTCTCTCTCTCTCTCTCTCTGTAACTCAGTGTGTATGTCTCTCTCTCTCTCTCTCTCTGTAACTCAGTGTGTATGTCTCTCTCTCTCTCTCTGTAACTCAGTGTGTATGTCTCTCTCTCTCTCTGTAACTCAGTGTGTATGTCTCTCTCTCTCTCTGTAACTCAGTGTGTATGTCTCTCTCTCTCTCTGTAACTCAGTGTGTATGTCTCTCTCTCTCTCTCTCTCTCTCTCTGTAACTCAGTGTGTATGTCTCTCTCTCTCTCTCTCTGTAACTCAGTGTGTATGTCTCTCTCTCTCTCTCTGTAACTCAGTGTGTATGTCTCTCTCTCTCTCTCTCTGTAACTCAGTGTGTATGTCTCTCTCTCTCTCTCTCTCTCTGTAACTCAGTGTGTATGTCTCTCTCTCTCTCTCTGTAACTCAGTGTGTATGTCTCTCTCTCTCTCTCTCTCTCTGTAACTCAGTGTGTATGTCTCTCTCTCTCTCTCTCTCTGTAACTCAGTGTGTATGTCTCTCTCTCTCTCTCTGTAACTCAGTGTGTATGTCTCTCTCTCTCTCTCTCTCTGTAACTCAGTGTGTATGTCTCTCTCTCTCTCTCTCTCTGTAACTCAGTGTGTATGTCTCTCTCTCTCTCTCTGTAACTCAGTGTGTATGTCTCTCTCTCTCTCTCTCTCTCTGTAACTCAGTGTGTATGTCTCTCTCTCTCTCTCTCTCTGTAACTCAGTGTGTATGTCTCTCTCTCTCAATTTCAATTTCAATTTCAAATGAGCTTTATTGGCATGAAAGTTTAAGCAATTTTGCCAAAGCAACAAAACACAATATACAATGTTGACACAGTAAATAATTACAGAATAAATAATAGATATATGATTAATAATAATGATAATAATGATAATAATAAAACAAATAAATTAATAAAGAAAAGAAAAGAAGAAGAAAAGAAAAGAGAAAAAATAAATAAATAAAAATAAAAATGGAAAGTGTGTGTGTGTGTGTGTGTGTGTGTGTGTGTGTGTGTGTGTGTGTGTGTGTGTGTATGTGCGTATCAGTGTGCAGGTAAGTGGAGGAGATCATGTCCGGTGTTTGCAGCTTCTCTTTTTCTGTGGCAGGCACTAACATATCTTGCTGCATCTGCAGCAGCGGCACTTTTCTCTCCCAGTAAATATTGTATTTTTTCTGTGTCTGGGAGTTTGTCAAAATTTGGGGTTGTGTGTGTGATTTTGTAGTAAAGTTTTGTTCTGATATCGGTGTATTTGTCACAGTGCAGCAGGAAGTGTTGCTCTGTCTCCACCTGTCTGTGTGGACAGAGCCGACACAGCCGCTCCTCTCTGGGCAGCCACGTCTGTCTGTGCCGGCCGCTCTCCAGGGCCAGGTTATGGCTGCTGAGTCTGTACATAGTCAACGTTTTCCTCAGTCTCGGGTCGGTTACAGAGCTCAGGTATTCTGCCATTGTGTATTGTCTGTTTAGGGCCAAATAGCATTGGAGTTTGCTTTGGGTTTTGGTTGTAGATGTCCAATAGTTGATGTAATTGTCTTTTTCTTTTGCTATAATTTGGTGGGGCCGGATTGTGTGAGGGCGGTCTTGGTGCCCGGTGCTGTTGGAGCTGAGCCTGTGGACCAGCTGGCTGAGGGGACTCCTGTCTCTGCTCTCCTCTTGGCATTGTAGGGCTTTGTAGTGGTAGGAGCCGGGCTCGCTGGCTTTGAGGTGTTGGTAGAATTTTATGGCTCTTTTTTGGATCCGAATTAACAGGGGAAATTGGCCTAATTCAGCTCTGCATCCGTTGTTGGGGGAGTTCCTGTGGACTTTGAGGATGCTTTTGCAGATCTCTGTGTGCAGGCTTTCGATTGGGTGTTTGTCCCATTTTTCAAGGTCTTGGTTGATGAGAGGGCCCCACACTTCACTGCCGTATAATATAATTGGTTCAATTATGGATTGGAATATTTTGATCCAGATTTTGACAGGTATGTCTATGTTTGAGGATTTTTTTATAGTCCAGAAAGCTCTTCTGCCCTTATCTCGGAGATCTTTAATGGCCAGATTGAAATTTCCCGTCGATGTTATGTTTAGTCCTAAATATATCTCTCTCTCTCTCTCTCTGTAACTCAGTGTGTATGTCTCTCTCTCTCTCTCTCTCTGTAACTCAGTGTGTATGTCTCTCTCTCTCTCTCTCTCTGTAACTCAGTGTGTATGTCTCTCTCTCTCTCTCTCTCTGTAACTCAGTGTGTATGTCTCTCTCTCTCTCTCTCTCTCTGTAACTCAGTGTGTATGTCTCTCTCTCTCTCTCTCTGTAACTCAGTGTGTATGTCTCTCTCTCTCTCTCTCTCTCTGTAACTCAGTGTGTATGTCTCTCTCTCTCTCTCTCTCTGTAACTCAGTGTGTATGTCTCTCTCTCTCTCTCTCTCTCTCTGTAACTCAGTGTGTATGTCTCTCTCTCTCTCTGTAACTCAGTGTGTATGTCTCTCTCTCTCTCTGTAACTCAGTGTGTATGTCTCTCGACCCTCATCGTCTTTAAACAGTCACGAGTATAGTTAATTTTTTTTAATGGTCTGGTGTTTATATTTTTCATTTGAAGTTATTTAAAGACAGAAAACATTTTTATTATAATTATATCTATAATAATAATAATAATAATAAAACGTGACACAGTGACGTCATCACGTCCGAAACACAAAATCATTTTAGTTCTGACAATCTTTAATATTTCTGAATGAAGATGAAGAAAACACACACACACACACACACACACACACACATAGTAACACACACACATAGTAACACACATACACAGTAACACTCACACACACATAGTAACAAACACAGTAACACACACACATAGTAACACACACACACAGTAACACTCACACACACACATAGTAACACACACACACACACACACACACACACACACACACACACACACACACACACACAGTGCTCGCGCTCCTACCTGACTCAGGACTTTCTTCATCCTCTCTCATTCATCCGCACAGTCGCGCGCGCTCTGGCACGCAGCGGTCCCTCCGTTCACAGCCTGGTCCCGCTCGGTCCGGCCCGGTTTAAGTCCCGCATCATGTCGGTCCGAGCCGGGACGGATCCACAACAGAGGAGAGCCGAGCCGAGCAAAGCTGGTCCAACACTATACCGGACCAGCGGACCGGAACAGAACACTAGCCGAGATGGAAACAGCAGGTCCGGGTCAGTCAGTCTGCCCGGGTAGCACGGCTCTGTCCTGGTCCGGGTCCTCACTGCGGGTCCACACCGGGAAGTGACAGACCTGAGCAGCGCGTGCTGTCGGTGAGGAGGATGCTGCAGAGCGCGAGCCAATCAGAGAGCGAGGGAGGGAGGGAGGGAGGGAGGGCGGGTGGGTGGATGGATGGCTCTAATATTAGATTCCAGGGAGCTACAACTATCGATTATTGATTATTTATTTATCATCAGTGTGATGATGTCTGTGATAAAAACTGATTTATAGAAACAGAAACACACTAAAGAATAAAAATCTACACTGATCACGTTGTCGTCATGTTGTCATCACGTTGTCGTCATGTCATGATCACGTTGTCATCACGTTGTCATCACGTTGTCGTCATGTTGTCATCATGTTATGATCATGTTGTTGTCACGTTGTCGTCATGTTATGATCATGTTGTTGTCACGTTGTCATCACGTTGTCGTCATGTTGTCATCACGTTGTCGTCATGTTGTCATCATGTTGTCATCACGTTGTCGTCATGTTGTCATCATGTTGTCATCATGTTGTCATCACGTTGTCGTCATGTCATGATCACGTTGTCATCACGTTGTCATCACGTTGTCGTCATGTTGTCATCATGTTATGATCACGTTGTCATCACGTTGTCGTCATGTCATGATCACGTTGTCATCACGTTGTCGTCATGTTATGATCATGTTGTTGTCACGTTGTCGTCATGTCATGATCACGTTGTCATCACGTTGTCATCACGTTGTCGTCATGTTGTCATCATGTTATGATCATGTTGTCGTCATGTTGTCATCACGTTGTCGTCATGCCATGATCACATTGTCGTCACGTTGTCGTCATGTCATGATCACGTTGTCGTCATGTTTGTCGTCATGTTGTCGTCATGTTGTCGTCATGTTGTCATCACGTTGTCGTCATGTCATGATCACGTTGTCATCACGTTGTCATCACGTTGTCGTCATGTTGTCATCATGTTATGATCATGTTGTCGTCATGTTGTCATCACGTTGTCGTCATGCCATGATCACATTGTCGTCACGTTGTCGTCATGTCATGATCACGTTGTCGTCATGTTTGTCGTCATGTTGTCGTCATGTTGTCGTCATGTTGTCATCACGTTGTCGTCATGTCACGATCACATTGTCGTCATATTGTCGTCATCACGTTGTCATCACGTTGTCGTCATGCCATGATCACATTGTCGTCACGTTGTCGTCATGTCATGATCATGTTGTCGTCATGTTTGTCGTCATGTTGTCGTCATGTTGTCGTCATGTTGTTGTCATGTCATGATCACGTTGTCGTCATGTTGTCATCACGTTGTCATCACGTTGTCGTCATGTCATGATCACGTTGTCGTCATGTTGTCGTCATGTCATGATTACATTGTTGTCATGTTGTCATCACGTTGTTGTCATGTCATGATCACGTTGTCGTCATGTTGTCGTCATGTTGTCGTCATGTTGTCATCACGTTGTCGTCATGTTGTCATCATGTCATGATTACGTTGTCGTCATGTTGTCATCATGTCATGATTACGTTGTCGTCATGTTGTCATCACGTTGTTGTCATGTCATGATCACGTTGTCGTCATGTTGTCATCACGTTGTTGTCATGTCATGATTACGTTGTCGTCATGTTGTCATCACGTTGTTGTCATGTCATGATCACGTTGTCGTCATGTTGTCGTCATGTTGTCATCACGTTGTCGTCATGTCATGATTACGTTGTCGTCATGTTGTCATCACGTTGTTGTCATGTCATGATCACGTTGTTGTCATGTCATGATCACGTTGTCGTAATGTTGTCATCACGTTGTCATCACGTTGTCGTCATGTCATGATTACGTTGTCGTCATGTTGTCGTCATGTCATGATCACGTTGTCGTCATGTTGTCGTCATGTCATGATTACGTTGTCGTCATGTTGTCGTCATGTCATGATTACGTTGTCGTCATGTTGTCATCACGTTGTTGTCATGTCATGATCACGTTGTCGTCATGTTGTCGTCATGTTGTCATCACGTTGTCGTCATGTCATGATTACATTGTCGTCATGTTGTCATCACGTTGTTGTGATGTCATGATCACGTTGTCGTCATGTTGTCGTCATGTTGTCAACACGTTGTCGTCATGTCATGATCACATTGTCGTCATGTTGTTGTCATGTTGTTTAATGTCTTTGTAGTCTGTTTGTAGATTTGAACCCTAACCCACAGACACGGGAAAAAACTGTGATCTTTACAAATATATGCTAATAGCATGTTATCTAGTTAGCATGTTATCTAGTTAGCACGTTAACATTAAGGCCTGGACTACACGTATATGGATATTTTTTTAAGCGGATATTTTCGTCCTTGTTTTAAAAAAACTCATCACAGAAATATCTCTGTCCATACGAAGAGGCAAAACTGAAAACGATCGCCTCTGAAGCCTGCAATGCCATGCCCGGCCGATAGGTGGCGATTAGCAAAATGTAAAATACCACAGAAGAAGAACGGCTACCTTTTTCAATACGTCTACTGGAGATCTCATTACTGTTGATTCCCCTTCTATATGAGGGCGAAGAAGCTCGGCCAAAGAAACGAGCCATGCCCTGGACATGCAAAAGTTTAATTTCCACTCCTCATCAACCACATCCCCTGCCACGAAATTGTCCCACCATTTGCTGGTCCGAGCCGGTCTGACCCAAAACCGGCGTTTCTGGCAGATTTTAAACCATGGATGCTTCGGGCTATCCAGTAATATTGGGCGCAGCGGACGCCTTTGCGTACTGGTGGAGTGCAGTTGATGCAACAACGTTACGTTCATGTGTGGAGCTGAGATGAGACCTAAAAGTGCAAAGCACACATAGATAGCCCGGTACATGTCGGCCATTGTTGTTGACAACCGGTTTGCTTCAATGCACATGTGTGAACGGCTGGTCGCTAGGCGCTTGACATCATCGCGTCAACACCAGCTCCGTTTAACACGGATCCACTCAATCGGATATTTTTTTATTTCTCCACTTTTTTATCCGTTTAAAAATATCTCCGTTTATGTGGGTGAAATCGCCGTGTTCGTGTGGTTGAGAGGCCCAATTGGACAGAAAAATGTGCGATTAGGAATATATCGTATTTGTGTAGTCCAGGCCTCAATGTTCCTGCAGTGTGACGTTCACAAACACAACACACACCTTAATGTTTCATCTCTCAGTGGCGGTTCTCTGGTTCAACATCTGTATTCAGTGTTAGCATTAGCATTAGTGTTAGCATTAACTATAATCAGGTTGTTTAGATGCAGCCGTCACGAACAGAAGAATTAAAGTCTACACAACACACACACACACACACACACACACACACACACACACACACACACACACACACACACACACACACACACTCAGGTAAGCTCAGTAATGGGATCAAATGGTAGGGTTGATTGATTATCGATCAGGAGACAAGATGGATGATTCCTCTCCTCCACCTGCCCTCCCTGATCAGAGAGGAGAGGAGGTGAATGGAGAGGAGGAGGGAGGAGAGGAGGAGAGGAGAGGGGAGAGGAAAGGAGAGGAGGAGAGGAGGAGGAGAGAGGAGAGGAGAGGGGAGAGGAAAGGAGAGGAGGAGAGGAGGAGGAGAGAGGAGAGGAGGAGGGAGGAGAGGAGGAGAGAGGAGAGGAGGAGAGGAGAAGGGAGGAGAGGAGAGAGGAGAAGAGAGGAGGAGGGAGGAGAGGAGGAGAGGAGAGAGGAGAAGAGAGGAGGAGGGAGGAGAGGAGGAGAGGAGAGGGGAGAGGAAAGGAGAGGAGGAGAGGAGGAGGAGAGAGGAGAGGAGGAGGGAGGAGAGGAGGAGAGGAGAGGGGAGAGGAAAGGAGAGGAAAGGAGAGGAGGAGGAGGGAGGAGAGGAGAGAGGAGAAGAGAGGAGATGAGGAGAGAGGAGAGGAGAGAGGAGGAGGGAGGAGAGAGGAGAGGAGGAGAGAGGAGAGGAGAGAGGAGAAGAGAGGAGGAGGGAGGAGAGGAGGAGAGGAGAGGGGAGAGGAAAGGAGAGGAGGAGAGGAGGAGGAGAGAGGAGAGGAGGAGGGAGGAGAGGAGGAGAGAGGAGAGGAGGAGAGGAGGAGGGAGGAGAGAGGAGAGGAGGAGAGAGGAGAGGAGGAGGGAGGAGAGGAGAGAGGAGGAGGGAGGAGAGGAGAGAGGAGAAGAGAGGAGATGAGGAGAGAGGAGGAGGAGGAGGAGTATTAATGTAATGTATCTCTGCTGCTCTCTGGTGGACAGAATTTGAACTGCATCACAAACATCACAAAGGCAGTGTAAAGGCTCAGGATCAGTTTTTACAGTCGGCAGTGAAACATGTTCAGAGTCTGGAGTCAGCAGGGAGGTTTTTCTGAGGTCATGTTCATTTTGAACTCTTGGAGAACCAGCTGGCTGCTCTCAGATGTTCATATCTAACAACATGTCAGACACATTGTGGTCTGCAGACAGACAGCAGGTCTGAGCACGTCTCTCACTGATTGGTCAGTTCTGCTGTGATGTTGTCAACATTCTGAGTTTTCAGCAGCCGCGTCCTGCAGAACGACACGATCATCTGAGCTACCAGAGAATCAGCTCCACCTGCTGGTGGATGTTTGGGTGAGATCTCTCACATGACATCAGAGTTCATCATCAGCCAATAGAAACCCAGCTGTAACATAGTGCTGTTACAGTCTGTCATCAGAGCATCAATATTTATTGATCACCTGCTACAGTTACATTTTGAGAGTCTCTCCTCATGTGTCACTTCCTGTTTTTGTGTGTTTCCTGCCCTTTCTCTGTTTCATTATCTCAGGTGTGTTTCATGGGTTCATTATCTCAGGTGTGTTTCATGGGTTCATTATCTCAGGTGTGTTTCAGTGTCCTTTTCTGTCTCTTTGTCACCTGGTCTGTGTTTGCTGATCTTCCTCCTGCTCTGTACTTCGCTCAGGTTTGTTTTTTCTTCTTGTTGTCAGTTTATTTATCTTTGATTCTTCTGATTTTGGATCATGGACTTTACTTTGCTCAGGTTGTTGATGAGGTCACAGCTGACATCATCACTCTGCAGATTCTTCTTCTGTCACTCTGATTGTTTGTTCAAAAAAACGAGATGAGAACATTTTTACTTTCAACTGAACTCTGTGTTAAAAACTAATTAATGAAAATGTACTTTATATAATCTATTAATTGTGAAGATGTTGTTCCACTATCAGAAACAGGAAGTAAATGATCGTGTTTTAATGTTTTAATGTCTCTTTTTGTCTGTAACCTTCAGCTTAAAGGGACAGTTCACAGTTTTTGACCCGAGGACAGAAATATAAACCAGACACTGTGGATGAGATGACAGGAGGTCAGCATGTATAGGTCAGTATACATACACACACACACACACACACACACACACACACACACACACACACACACACTGTCCTGTGTTTCCAGTAACAGAGATAAGCCTCTGTGAAAGCAGACATCAGTCTATATAATGTTACACACTGCTGATGGACTGTGTGTGTCTGTGTCTGTGTGTGTGTGTATTTGACGACCAAGTCACCCTAACTCTACCCTCACACATCAACATATGTGCTGCTGTTTGTGTGTCTCGTACAATCTGAAACAAATGAAAGCAGCAACACTGAAGAACCGCAAACTGCATATCCTCTAACGACCACTTGAGGCTCCACAGTGAGTCAATACAGTTTTTTCGATTGCTAAGACGCGTTGGTCGAAACTGAAGCGACATGTTCAAAACTCTTAACACAGTCTGCATTTCCATCATGCAGCTCAGCTCAACAGTTAATCTCATGCCCAAAAGTGTGTCTCACCAACAAAACACTTCATACTTGTCTCAAAAGAAGCTCATTCAACAAAACACTAGCACATTGTCTCACTTTGGAAACACACACAATCACTCTTAACAAACGGAACGACAAAATACTAACAACAAAGAACATTACATCAAATACATCTTATATTTCAAGTTTGAATGATTTTTGTCAGGTAAATCAGTATTTTATATAGGATCTTTTGCACTTTAATGGTTCTAAATTATTATATATGATGTAATATATTTCAACAACACTGAATCAGGAATGCAGAGACTTATTCAAGAACATTTGTGCTTTTGCATAAGTACTTCAGGACCATACAAAAATAAAGATTACGTAAACAGAATAATGCAGAATCTCAGAATTCCAGGGGTAGAATACAAATGACAGATAAAACTAAAAAACAACACATGTATACTGTAATATTCAGACCCTGTCATCTGCATTCGGCCACATGTTTTCCTCGACGTCACATCTTATATCTTCTCTGGCGAGGCACCTAGGGTAGAATCTTCTTGAATGTCTGATCCATCCCTGGCAGGCTTCGGGAGAAATATCTCCACAACCAGCATTCATTGCATCCAGCAAGGAGAGCTGGTTGTGTGGAGAGCGATCATAAACCCTCCACCTCCATGCTGAAAAAAATTCTTCAATAGGGTTCAAGAAGGGCGAGTATGGAGGCAAAAACAGCACAGACATCCTTGGATGTGCAGTGAACCATGCAGTCACTGCAGCAGAGTGGTGGAATGCCACATTGTCCCACACAACAACAAATGTAGTATTTCTTGCCCTTTGACCCATTTCCCCTGCAGGAACAAGTTGAATATAGAGGTCATCTAAAAAAGAAATGAGCCTCTCTGTGTTGTACGGCCCAATGAGAGGTTTATGCAGAAGCAAACCATCATTGGAGAGGGCTGCACACATTGTTATATTTGCCCCTCTCTGGCCTGGTACATTACAGTTTTTTTCAGTCGCTAACAAGCACTCACCCATACTTCTGATACTTTTTCTAAACTCTTAACACAGACTCACACCTACAAAGCACAATTGGCCAAATGGATAATTTTCTTCTCAAAAACACATATTGTTAAATATATACTAACTCTTCATTTCAAAATAGAACACACCTTTCTCTGTACAAACTAACTTTACCAAAACACTGGAAATCTGACCCACAATGACATTATGTTGTCAAAGAATAACACTTGTTTTCACTTCAGAAGGTACATGCAGTCAGTCAAAGTACACCAGGCTTCAAAACACTGGCTATTGTTGATATTACTGCATAGACTTGTGTTTGTTTCAGTTTTACAGATATTTGCATGTAAAACATGCAATACAACATTTCTACACTAAATTTCCTGGTTGGGAACTGTATGTAAAAGCATTCCACTAAAAACCAAATCATTTTTTTATTCATTTACTGTTTACTACAAGAGGTACAGTAGATATAGGTACTGTTTACAGTGGGATAGAACAGAACACTTTTACAGTACTGCTTACAGTAAAGTGAACAAAATATCCATGAAACACAAAAGAACATTCTGAAAAAGAAAAAAAATGCAAAAAGCTCAAAATAATAAAAGCACAACATTTCTAAAGTAATTATCTAATCTCTGCGGTCTTCAGGGTTAGGCCACATGTTTTCATCAACATCGCATCTGATATTATCCAAGGCAATGCACCTGGGATAAAAGCGTTTAGTATGACGGATCCACCCTTGGCAGTTATCAGCTGTGATTTCCCTGCAGCCAGCATCCATGGCTTCAAGGAGGGACATCTGGTCATGTGGCTGATGGTCATAAACCTTCCACCTCCAAGCAGAAAAGAACTCCTCTATGGGGTTGAGGAAAGGTGAATAGGGTGGAAGGAACAGACGCACTAGTCTTGGGTGGGCTTCAAACCATGCTGTAATTGCTTGGGAATGATGGAATGCCACATTGTCCCAGATGATCACAAAGGTCCTCATGTTTTCACCTTCTTGATTCTGCTGTGGGATGAGGTGATGGTGGAGATCATCAAGAAAGGCAAGGAGGCGCTCTGTATTGTAGGGTCCAACCTGACATCTGTGAAGCAGCAATCCTGCGTTTGAAATCGCCGCACACATTGTTATGTTTGCCTCTCTCTGTCCTGGCACATCAGCTGTGGCCCTTTGTCCAATAACATTTCGTCCACGACGACGCCTTTTGGCCAGATTGAATCCCACCTCATCAAGGTAGATGAACTCATGAGGTGCCTGGTTGGCCTCCAATTCCATAACTCTCTGAAACAAAGTTTCAAATGCAAATCATGTCATTACTGTACACCATACTATGCTGTAACCAATTACAGTGCTGTACTGTCTAGGTTACCTGCTTGCAAAGTGCAAAGCTTTTAGAATTGAAGATTGAATTGAATATTCACTATACCTGGATGTATTGTTGCCGTAGCTCTTTGACTCTTTCACTATTCCTCTCAAAGGGAACAGTGTAGAGCTGCTTCATCCGCACTCTGTGTTTGGATAATGTCCGTGCAATTGTTGTGAGGCTGATACTGTCAACATTTTCAAACATGTCATTGTCTTCTACAATCCGAGTTTGCAGTTCATGGAGTTTTATTGCATTATTTGCAACTACCATTTCCACAATGGCAAGCTCTTGATCATTATTGAGGAGCTTTCCTCTTCCCCCAGAGGGAGGAAGACGTTGCATCCTTTAGAGGGACAAAAAATTCTATGTTAGCGTTTCTGTATGGCCTTACTGTATTGACATGTCAAGTGAGAATACAAATAATCCATGTAAAATGCAATACATACCTGTTGGTTTGTCGAAAAATGCGTACAATGGAGGCAACTGTTGACCGCCTCACATTGGGCTGCACTCTTTCACCAGCCTCTCTTAGTGAAAGACCATGGTTGATGACATGGTCAATGATAGTGGCACGAATTTCATCACTGACTACCGTTCTTGTAGCCCTTGGAATGCCACCACCACGCATTCTTATACCCCTACCTTGCCCTCTCCTTGGGCCTGCTCCTACACCTGCCCCCCTCACTACACCTCTCACTGCACCTGCACCTCTCCTTCGTACTCTTCCTCGTCCAGACATTACAATGTTTTTCTTTTTACTGCTTCCAAGAGAAATCACTCCTCAAAGTCCTCCTTTTATAGTTATCAATGCAGCTGAAATCATTGGAATCAGCTGTAGTTGGCCCAATTTACCCCACATAAATCAGCTGTGTGTCAATTATTCAATTGCTAGTTCATTATCAGCTGAGATATATTGTTTTTGAACTTATATCAGTGCAGAAGTAGAGGATTTTATACTGTATCTAAGGTTTGGAGTATTGTTTTTGCTATTGTGGCATGTTGTGTGTTAACATTTGTAAATAATACAAAAACAATCCATAATTTTGTTGGGAGGTATCGCGTGTCTCTTAAGAAAATGTAAGCATTGTGGAAATGTGTTCACTGACTGCATATTGTGTGAAAACGACATGAAATGTGTGAATGGTATGGCCACAGAAGTCCGATGCTGTGCTAATTGTGTTTAGAGCTTCGAAAATGTGTTAACTGATTGGACAAACGCTTGTTAGTCACTGAAAAAAACTGTAACTGTTGCATGTTGCCCAATGACATTTCTTCCTCATCGTCTTGTTTTTGCCAGGTTGAATCCTGCTTCATCCACGTATACCAATTCATGTGGAATTGGTCTGGCCTCCATCTCCATGACCGTCTGAAAAAAGGACATTCATGGTTTTACAGCACAACAAACACATGTCCACTTGGTAACTCACTGAACAAACATCTTACCTGAACATATTGATAACGGAGTTGTTTGACACGTCTCCATTCCTTTCGAAAGGTACTTTGTACAGTTGCTTCATCCGAACTTTATTCTTCTCAAGCACTCTGGCAATTGTTGTAGTGCTGACGATGGTCACATTGGCAAAGGTTGCGTTGTCTCCCAGCACTCTGTCCCGAATTTCCCTCAACTTTATGGCATTGTTTGCGATGACCATATCAACAAGAGCGCCTGCTTGCACAGGAAAAAGAATCAGAAGCCACTCCTTTTGTATATGCTTTCTAATGAGGCCAAACGCAGATCACCTGAATCAGTTTTCAGCTGAAAACTACCATCAGCTGTTTGGAATTGCATCTTCGTTTTATTTATTTTTATTGTCAATATTTTAATATAATTTTCAATAGATTTCAATGTGGCTGCAGCAGAAATTCCCCGTGTTTTTTCCCCTATCATTCTGTTTTGAGTGTGTTTTTAAGTGTTTTGAACAAAGTGTGTTAGCATTTGAAAAATGTGCTGTTAAAGCTTAGTGTTTTGCAGGTGTGAACTAGTGAATGAGAAAAGACTTCATCCATTTCGGTGACTGTGGTCACTGAATGCACTTCGTCTGAAAGCAATGAAAAGTGAGACACAGTTTAGCCCACATGCATTTCTGTTTTGCAGACTGTGTTAAGAGTTTTGAACATGTCTCTTCAGTTTCGACCAATGCGTCTTAGCAATCGAAAAAAACTGTAAGAGTCCGTGTTAAACTTTACAGCAGAAATAAACATGTTTACAGCTGGTTTCTGTAGAGTTTCTCTCTTCATCACAACTTTTATATAACTCACTGCTTTACATTATATAAAGGCTTAAAGTGATGCATCATTAGGGGGCGTGGCCTCTCAGAGTGACAGGTAGCTGTGAGCTGTCTGCTGCTTCACCTCTCTTAACACAAATATCACACAGTCTGTCTTTCTGTGTAGTGACGGGAGGGGAGGGACAGACAACGTTCTTTTTTATGAAATCCACAGTAATGTACTGTAATTCAACGAGTGACAGGAGCTGAAATCTACAGACACGCACGCACGCACGCACGCACGCACGCACGCACACACGCACACACACACACACACACACACCCTTGGTGTCAATTGTTGTTTGCTGTCTTACAGCTAATGTAAAGTATTCTGTCGAACTCACAACAGGCAGACAGACAGAGAGACAGACAGGGAGTGAGACAGGCAAAAGTGAAGAAATGTGAGACGACGTTAATGGAGGAAGAAACACACACACACACACACACACACACACACACACACACACACACACACACACACACATACAGAGGCGTTGAACCCTCAGCAGTCTGACTGAAGGAGGAGGTATTTGCCGTGTTGACGCTCGTGTGTTGGTGACTCCAGGTGTGACGATGCTCGTCTCTCGTTACCTGCGTCTGATCCTGACGGATGTCTGCACTCGGTCCTGCTTACATCACTTCCTGCTGGAGTTCTTAGGCACCGCCCTCTTCCTGTCTGGCAGCCAATCGGCTATCCTGATGCTGCCACCAGCTGCTGGAAGACCCGGACTTGATCTGAGGTCTGCGGGGAACCAGAGCGACCTGAGCCCCCCGGCTCCTCCCCTCTCACCTGTCTCACCTGCCGGTCCTCTCCAGGTAGCGCTGGTATTCGGGCTGTCCGTTGCCATGGCAGCAGTCTGCGTCGGCGGGGTCGTACACCTTAACCCGTCGGTAACTGTAGCGATGGCTCTGACCCTGAGGCTCCATCTGTGGAGGGCAGCGCTGTATGTGATTGGTCAGCTGTTAGGGGGCGTGGCCTCAGCTGCACTGCTGCATGTGACACCTGTCCTCAACCAGGTGAGCTTCATGCAGAACATGATGAACAGCCAATCAGAGAGCAGGATGGCCTCATTATTTTCTCTTCAGGTTTCCTCTGGGGTCCACCTCCACCAGGCGGTCGCCATGGAGACATTGGCGACCCTCCAGCTGGTACTTGTTGTCTTGGCGACGGTTGGCGTCCCCCTGCCAGGGGTGGCGTCTCCTCTGCTCGTCGGTCTGGCCGTCAGTCTGGGTCACCTGGTGGCTGTAAGATCTGTTTTCTTTTAAAGTCGGACATCCGGAGAAACTGTGACACAAAATGTAAATATTTAATATTTAAAGTTTTTATATTTTAAATAAAATGTGACTTTTGTTTTTCTGAGTGTAGCAGAGACAGTGTTGCCAAAGCGTTGAGTAATAATGACATTACAGTAACATTAAAGGTACAATTCGTAAAATCAAGAAAATAGTAGAAAACAATGAACTCTCTCTCTCTCACTCTCTCACTCACACACTCTCTCTCACACACACACACACACACACACACACACACACACACACACACACACACACACACACACACACACACACACACACACACTGTCTCCCTCAGGCTGCACTCTGATTGGTCTGTTCCTCAGCAGGTGTTCTGGGCGGGGCCTGTTCTGGGGGCGTGTCTGGCTGCTGCCCTTAACAACCTGTTGCTACAGCCACGGTGCTCTGGAGACTGGTGGGCGGAGCTAAAACAGCTGTATGTGTTAACAGACAAACAGCAACATGTGGCGCTGTCACACCTGCAGTAACAGAGACGGTGTGTGTGTGTGTGTGTGTGTGAGTGTGTGTGTGAGTGTGTGTGTGTGTGAGTGTGTGTGTGAGTGTGTGAAGCAGTCCAGATGTTTTGGCTCCTGGATGTTCTGGATGATAGTGATTGGCTCCTGGATGTTCTGGATGATAGTGATTGGCTCCTGGATGTTCTGGATGATAGTGATTGGCTCCTGCTGATAAGATCAGTGTACAGCGGCTGTGGTTTGACCTCTGCTGACCTCTGTGTGGTGAGGCTGACTGACACTGTGCTGAATCACTTCCTGTTGGTACTGATCCGTCTGAAGGAAGTGGAGACGCTGTGACAGCAGCTTGACATGATGTTCAGCTTCTCTTTCTGGACTTTTGTATTTTTCAGTTTATATGATGTGACAAACAGCTGAAATAAAGCTGGAGTGTATTTTGTACATCTCCAACCAAAGTTCATGACTCGGCTCCATCTGACGGTCGTCTCAGGTAAGAAGACTCCCTGTGATTGGTCGACAGTGGATGATTCTCACTTCATATATAAACAAGAAGCTGAAACTAAATTGATTGATGATCAGTGTTCACCTGTCTGACTGAATCAGACTGAGTTGGTTGTAATTAGTAAAACATGCAGGTTGTTGGGTTTAAAGGAGGTCTGAAGAGAAGAGGAGAACTCCAACAACACTCATGTCTTCGTTAACTGAGCAGTCAGACGGACGAACATGAACGAGCTCTGAACGTGTTTTACAACCACAGCTGGTGATCAGAACTTGTCTCCCTCAGCAAGTCATTGTAGAGTGTTTGAGGCAGGTGTGTTTTCATGTCAGGAGAAGGGATCAGTTTCTTTCCTTCACCTCAGCACACCAGTTTTAATGAAACCATAAAAGTTTGAGGCTTCTCCAGTTCTAAATAACATGTGTGTGTATGTGTGTGTGTGAGAGAGAAATGACCAGACAAAGAGAGACGTCCCTGAACACACCACAAATACATGAACACAACAGTTCAGAATAGAAAAAGATAACACGCTTTTATTTTTAGCTCCAAATCAACAGGAAGCAGCCGAGCAGAGCGGACCAACTGACACACACAGCTGTCAGTCATCTCGAACACACACACACACACACACACACGCACACACACACACACAGAGGGGTTTATATATGAGGAAGACTCAGAACTACTTCAGTCTGCACACAGACGGACAGACGGACAGACAGACAGTAGGACAGATAGACAGACAGGTGTGATGTGTGTGTTCAGATGTGTGTGTTTGTTGGTCTGTGTGTGTGTGAGTGTGTGTGTGTGTCTGAGCCTGCTGGATGAACCTGTGATGTTCAGCGGACCGACAGGAAGTCTGTTTGGATTCTCCCTCGACTTTCACGCCTCCAACAACAGGTAGGAATCAACCCTTAATCAACCCTTAATTAACCCTTAATCAACCCTTAATTAACCCTTAATCAACCCTTAATCAACCCTTAATTAACCCTTAATCAACCCTTAATTAACCCTTAATCAACCCTTAATCAACCCTTAATTAACCCTTAATCAACCCTTAATTAACCCTTAATCAACCCTTAATCAACCCTTAATTAACCCTTAATCAACCCTTAATTAACCCTTAATCAACCCTTAATCAACCCTTAATTAACCATAAAAAACATTCAATTAACCCTTTAGTTAACATCTTCAGGATTTTAACTAACCTCTTAATTAACTTTAACTAAACCCAGAGCGCCTTCAGAAAAAAAAATAGTTCTGAGAAGTTGAAGTTCTTTGGGTCCTTGAAGAAGGTATGAGGTCTTTGAAGAAGTTCTTTAGGTCCTTGGAGAAGTTTTTTCGGTCCGGTCTTTGAAGAAGTTCTTTAGGTCCTTGGAGAAGTTCTTTGGGTCCTTGGAGAAGTTCTGAGGTCTTTGAAGAAGTTCTGAGGTCTTTGGAGAAGTTCTTTAGGTCCTTGGAGAAGTTCTTTGGGTCCTTGGAGAAGTTCTGAGGTCTTTGAAGAAGGTATGAGGTCTTTGAAGAAGTTCTTTCGGTCCTTGGAGAAGTTTTTTCGGTCCGGTCTTTGAAGAAGTTCTTTAGGTCCTTGGAGAAGTTCTTTGGGTCCTTGGAGAAGTTCTGAGGTCTTTGAAGAAGTTCTGAGGTCTTTGGAGAAGTTCTTTAGGTCCTTGACAAAGTTCAGAGGTCTTTGAAGAAGAAGTGCTGTGGTCCTTGAGGACATTAAATGTTCAGCTCATATTACACTGTGAATGTTCCTCTGCAGGTTCTTTGTTGTCATTGGAGCTCCTAAAGCCAACACCAGCCAATCAGGAGTGACAGAGGGAGGGGGCGTTTTTCTCTGCCCCTGGTCACCTGGAGGCGGGACCTGTGACATCATCGACTTTGACCTGGAAGGTGAGTTTCTGATCTATCTATCTGTTTATCAGTGATTCAGTGATTGGTCCAATCAGGTTTAATCAGCGTCACCTGTCTCTGATGATGATGATGATGATGATGATGATGATGATAAAACTTCCTGTCACACCTGTCCTACCTGTCTCATCTGTCTCATCTGTCTCACCTGTCTCACCTGTCCTACCTGTCTCAGGTGATGAGGACTACAGCAGCTCTGGTTTGTTCTTTCACACCTTTAAGAGTCATCAGTGGTTCGGAGCTTCAGTTCGTTCAGTCAGCGACACACATCTGCTGGTGAGAGCACACACCAAACACACACACACACCACACCACACCACACCACACCACACCACACCACACACACAACACACCTGTATACCTGTACACCTCTATACCTCTATACCTGTATACCTGTACACTTGTATACCTGTGTACCTGTACACCTGTACACCTGTACACTTGTACACCTGTGTACCTGTACTACTCTACACTTGTGTACCTGTACTACAGTACACCTGTACACCTGTACACCTGTATACCTGTACTACTGTACACCTGTGTACCTGTACTACTCTACACTTGTGTACCTGTACTACAGTACACCTGTACACCTGTACACCCGAACACCTGTATACCTGAACACCTGTATACCTGAACACCTGTATACCTGAACACCTATATACCTGAACACCTGTATACCTGTGCACCTATACATGATGTAATTGACAGCACACTTCCTGTCTGTGTCAGTCTCTGTGATCTCAAACAACATGATGTCTAAACTCTGATTCACACCACAGAAGAAGAATAAAACCATCCCATGATGCAATAGTCAAACAGTTTGTAATCAGCTGTCACTTACTGTGTTTACCTGTCAGGCATGTGCTCCGCTCTCTCATTGGAACGTTCAGAGTCAAGGGGCGGAGTCAGGGAAAACACCTGTGGGGAACTGCTTCCTATTGGACCAGAGGACAAGAAGCTCAACCTCCTTCTCCCCCTGCAGAAGAATCATGATGGATGACACCTACAAACTCATGAAGAACTGTAAGTCTCACCTGAGTCAGTTTACCTGCAGGTTTACCTCATCACTCACCTGAGTCAGTTTACCGGCAGTTTTACCTCATCACTCAGCTGAGTCAGTCTGGGTCAAACCTCCAGGGACTCTTCATGTTCCCTTTTCTTGTCTATTATCTTGTCTACTCTCTCTCGTTGCCTAGATAATGACCAGCGCTACTGTGAGGTCGGCTTCAGCGCTGACATCACCAAGGTGAGGTGGTGGTGGGCGGAGTCACAGGGACGTGTCAGATGAAGTGTTTGTTGTTTTTCATTAACTTAACAACGTTTATCATCAAGACCAACGAGGCAGTTACCATGACGATGGATCTCTCTTTTTGACTGGTCAACTGACGACCAAACTAGTTAGACCAAGTAATCGGTTTTAGTATCTGATGTAGTTACAGTGTAACTAGTTACTGACAGAACTCACAGCTGCTGTGTGTGTGTGTGTGTGTGTGTGTGTGTGTGTGTGTGTGTGTGTGTGTGTGTGTGTGTGTTGCAGGAAGGCCGGCTGCTGCTCGGAGCTCCAGGAAGTTATTATTTCCAGGGTGAGTGGAGACCCTTGCTGGTCACTGACAGACGTTACAGGCACCAAATATGGAATCATGGCCGATGCCCACATGAGTTATGACATCACAGCCTCATCATCATACTACTGTTGTCATACACTGAGATATGCTAGTTTGTGAGTCTGACAGTCTGATGTGAACTGCACGAGGCTGTTACCATGACAACAGACATCAGCTGGCATCACCGTGCACATAAACATCACCACTGATGACCACCATGTTGATTTCAGGGCAGGTCATCACAGTGGCAGTGAGTGACATCATTGACAGTGGGCTGAGCAAAAATCCTGTCCCTAATGTAGCCGGCATCAGCCAATCAGATGAGAGAGGAGATTATGACCTCTACCGTGGTGAGTAGACCTGAGGGGGCTTTTAATTTGAAAGACACCACTTCTTTCAACTGTGAATACATTACCCAGGATTCACTGGGAACACTGTGATCCTCTGTAGCATCATCTGACCCCAAACCAACCAAACCCCAGCTGATTTTATCACATTTTCAGCTCAGACAATGACCTTTGCTAACTGGCTACAATTAGCATCTGGCAGTGTTAGCTTAAGGCTAATTAGCTAATCAGTTGTTGGTTTACCTTTGAAGAACGTATCAACCAAACTCAGCAGTGATGGTGAACGATGAAGGTGACAGAATCAGACAACAAGAGAGAAAAATTCACTTCTCTAAAATCTGATGGAAAATGACTGAAGTTCTGTGTGTGTCTGTCTGCCAGGTTACTCTGTGGCCAGTGGTCAGCTGACTGGAGACTCCACACCAGGTTAAGATAAGATAAGATAAGATAAGATAAGATAAGATAAGATAAGATAAAATGAAAAAATATGTGACTGATTGTACGTTTGTTTCCAGATTATCTGGTCGGAGTTCCAAATGACAGAAACACAGCAGGCAGAGTGAGACTTTATTTTAATTTTATTTTTTAATTGATATAGTGTGTGTACATATATATATATATATAAATATATATATATATATATATATATGTATATATATATATATATATATATATATATATATATATATATATATATATATATGTATATGTATATATATATACATATATATATATATATATATATATATATATATGTATATGTATATGTATATGTGTGTGTGTTACAGGTGTTGATCTACGATGGGCGGAGCAGAGGATCACTGATAGTCTCCCACAGCTTCCATGGAGCTCAGGTGAGAGTGTGATGTCATCAGAAACATGAATCTACCGGGGGCGCGCTTGAGCATGAGTAGTGAGTAGACGTGTCTTCCACAGCTCCTGCAGAAAGCTGTTTAATTTCTACATTTTGGACCTTGTAACCGTTCAAACTTCGTTGGAAACATAAATTAAGTGACTTTATTACCTCGCGAGTGGACAAATGCCTCCCAAACCGGCTGAACAGCAGAGTGGGAGCGGTGACTCGGACTCCCCGTTAGCATTAGCGAAAATACAGATGCGAATGCAAACAATATGAAAGCGCTGGCTGACGCAGTTACTGCTGTGCAAACCTCTGTCAACTCATTTCGGGAGGAAAGCCGGGCGTCTATTGCCTCTCTGCACTCGATTTTGAGTGTGTATGGCCAACGAATTACTGATGTAGAGGAAACTTCCCAAACTTCACTGGCTAAGGAAAACGATGCCTTGAAGGAGAAGGTAGCATAAAACTACACCAGACGGCAGAATATACGTGTTGTGGGGATACCAGAAGACGCGGAGGGCCCATCAGAGTTTATCAGCAGGCTGCTCACTGATGTGCTTGGGGAAGACAGTTTTGAGAAGCCTCCGTCGGTGGACAGAGCTCACAGAAGTTTGGCCCCAAAACCAACAGGTGGCGACAAAAGACCACGGCCGTTCATCGTCAAACTCCACCACTTTCAAACTAAAGAGCTGATCCTACGCCAGACAGACAGGTTCGCTCTCTTACAAGGATCAAGACTTCACATCTTTCCTGATCACAGCCCAGATGCCAACAAACGACGCGCAGCCTTCTCCGAGTCCACAAAGAAGCTCCACGCCGCGAAGATCCGGTTCGGCCAGTGGTACCCAGCCACTCTGCAGTTTACACACAACGGGAGGCGCATGAAGGTCACCGACCCTGTGACGTCACTGACTTTTGTCGACAAACATGTCGCTGCTGATGACGGAAGCTCCGTTTCACGCACTAGAAGATGATGACTGAGGTAATGCTGATGATCGGGTCAAAATGCAGATAACTAATTGAGAGATATCACCAGATATGGTTATTCTGTCAATATTACTGACAATATTTTTTTATTTTTTATTTATTTATTTTTAATTACTTTCACAGTATTATTTTATTAATATTGTTTATGTGGCAATGGACGTCTTTTGTGTGAATGTGTGTACACATCACACGCAACGCTTCATATGTATGCCCTCCTAATTTTTTTACTTTTTATTTATTTTATGATCACCGCCAATCTCGTGACACTGACTTTCAACGCCCTATAGGTATTATGGTTTCAACGATGTGAAAGGACATCACAGGTTATTTAATAGCCTACACTGTTGGAAAGGTTCATTAATGGTTCAGAAATGTATTCAATATTGCGGATGGCATGCAAATGCAGGTTTGCAGTAGTTTGAAGTTTTCTGGGGGGGGGGGGGGGTAGCCTTTTTAAGGCTTGTTTATGTGTTATATGTCGTAGTTTTGATGTGTTATTTGTTTTGTATACAGCTCGTGCACTTATTTGGCTTTTTCATCATCTAAATGGGGTAGACACTGGTATTTTTGATTTGAGTGGTTCTAATGGCACAGGGTAATTCAAATCTTGTCCCAGGTAAAGATGACATGAAAATTATAAGCAGGAATGTTAAAGGTTTGAATCAGACAATCAAAAGGAAAAGGGTTCTCTCTCATTTACAACATCTCGGGGTTGGTATTGCATTCCTACAGGAAACCCACCTTTCGATTCGAGAACAGTCAAAAATTCACAAAGAGTGGGTAGGGCAAATGTTTCACTCGCAATTTAACTGTAAAAGTAGGGGAGTAGCTATACTCATTCATAAAAAGATTCCCTTCATTGTATCAAACACTATCTTGGATTCAAATGGCAGATATGTGATGGTTGTGGGAGAGCTGTTTCAACTTCGCTTAGTATTGGTTAATATCTACGGCCCGAACTTTGATGATGATCATTTTTTTAAAAAGATGCTAAGCTCCATCCCTAATCTAGATAGTCATCACTTGATTATGTCCGGGGATTATAACCTAGTAATGGATTCTAACTGGGATCGCTCCTCCCAGTCTGTACCAAGACCATCTAAATCCGTGCAAACGATCCAATCGTTCATGGACATACATAAACTTATAGACCCATGGAGATTTAAACACCCTACCAAGAGGGAGTATTCATATTACTCTAATGTACACAAGTCATTCTCCAGGATAGATTTTTTTTTGGTTGACCCATATTTGCTAAGTGTTATCACAGATTGTAAATATGACCCAATTATTATTTCTGACCATGCCCCGGTGAGTATTAAAGTAACTCTTCCGATTCAGAGGACAAAACGGACATGGCAGCTTGATACACTCCTGCTGGCAGACTCAGACTTTATAAAGTTCATTACAGAACAAATAGATTTTTTTCTGCAGGTAAACAGGACTGATGGTATCTCAGCCTCAACTCTTTGGGAAACACTTAAAGCATATCTCAGAGGGCAGATTATTTCCCGCTCTGCCCATATTAGGAAAATGAAATATAAGAATATAGAGGAGCTATCTTCAGAAATTAAGACTCTGGACGGACTCATAGCTGCCTCTCCGACCCCTGATCTGATTAGGAGGAGAGTAGGCTTACAAACTGAAATTGATCTCTTAACTACCACTCACGCAGAGAGGCTCATCCTCAAATCCCGTAGTAGATTCTATGAAGAGGGGGATGAACCTTCCAAGTTATTAGCCAGTCAACTCCGTCAAAGAGCGGCATCCCGTATTATTTCGCAAATTATGCTACCTGATGGGTCCTCGACAGAGGATCATCAGACTATTAACAACTGCTTTAAAGAGTTCTATTCTAAATTATATTCTTCAGACTCAACACCAGATCATAACCAATTTGACTCTTTTTTTTCCACTCTGAACATTCCTACAATTGACTCTGACTCTAAAGAGCGATTGGAACAAAATTTGACGCTGGAAGAAATTAACAATGCGATAATGTCCCTTCAGAGTGGAAAAGCCCCCGGCCCGGATGGGTTTCCAACTGATTTTTATAAAAAATTCAAAGATAAACTTGCCCCTCTTCTTCTCTCAGTTTATGCAGAAGCACTGGAGAATAGCATTCTTCCGCCTACACTTTGCCAGGCATCTATTACATTGTTATTAAAAAAGAATAAGGACCCTCGTGATTGCTCATCGTACAGGCCAATTAGCTTGACAAACTGTGACGGTAAAGTGTTCTCAAAGGTCATTGCACTCCGGCTTGAAACAATTCTTCCTCATATCATCTCGGAGGACCAGACTGGGTTTGTCCAGGGCAGACAGTCCTACTTTAACCTGAGAAGATTGTTTAATATCATCTATACTGAATCTAGCACTCCGTCCCCGGAAGCAGTAATATCGCTCGATGCCGAAAAGGCGTTTGATCGGGTCGAGTGGAATTATCTTTTTCATACACTTAGCGGGTTTGGTTTTGGCCCTAACTTCATTCAACTTATCAGGCTCATTTACACTGACCCAACTGCCTCAGTTTATACCAATGGCATCTCATCCGAGTACTTTCCTCTTCACAGAGGGACGAAGCAAGGGGATCCAGTGAGTCCGTTGCTTTTCGTTCTAGCTATAGAACCACTTGCTATAGCTCTCAGATGCAATAATAGGATACAAGGTATTTCACGTGGTGGCCTAACTCACACTGTCTCGCTTTATGCAGACGATTTATTACTATATGTCACCAACCCTATCACATCTATCCCTGAAATTCTTAGAGTCTTGCAGGAATTTGGAAATATATCTGGATATAAACTAAATTTTAATAAAAGTGAATACTTCCCCATCAGTAGTAATGCTAGAGAATATCCCAATCTGCCATTTAAGTTATCTGCCGAGTCCTTTACATATCTAGGTGTCAAAGTCACCAAATCGTATTACAGTCTATTTAAAAGGAACCTCACTCCTCTATTGGAACAGTGTAAACAAGATATTAAAAGATGGTCTGTTTTGCCTCTCTCTCTCATCGGGAGAACAAACTCTGTAAAGATGAATATTGTGCCAAAGTTTCTATATTTGTTTCAAGCGTTGCCTGTTTTCATACCACAATCTTTTTTTAAGACATTTAATCAAATGATTTCTTCCTTTATATGGAATAATAAACCAGCTCGCATAAGAAAAGAATTTATGGAAAGACCAAAAGGTGTTGGTGGGCTTTCGCTTCCAAATTTGTGTACGTACTATTGGGCTGCGAATTTTAATGCCACCTCTCTATGGTTAAAAGATTGGAATGATAGGGGGGGGCGGAGATTTATTCGAATTCATTCGAATAAATTGCGTGTCATTTCAAATTCGTTCGAACTTGATTTTTTGAAAAAGTGACAGCCCTAGCCCACATTCACTCCCTGCCTTACTTTGTGCTCCCCTACCACCACTAGTTAATAATATAAAAGACAATATAATTGTAACTCAATCCTTACGTATCGTGAACCAGTTCAAAAGATGTCTGGGCATTCAGAGTATTTCTATTCACTCACCAATAATACGTAATCACTTATTTCAACCATCTTTATTGGACAGTGGTTTCAAAACTTGGTATGATAGGGGTATTCGCAGTATTGAGGACCTGTATGTCAATAATACTTTTGCTAGCTTTGAACAGCTATCCAGAAAATTCGGCCTAACCAATAATCATTTTTTGCGTTACTTGCAGATTAGAGATTTTACTTGTAAAAAGTTTGCTAATTTTCCTACTCTTCCCCCTCCATCCTGTCTGGATTCCCTATTAAAGGTTAATAGGCTGAATAAAAGTAGAATATCATTTATTTATTCCCATATTATGGATAGCTGCAACCTCTCTATTTCACATATTCGAGACCAGTGGGAAAATGACTTTGGGGTCCAGCTGTCTGATGACGAATGGGATAAGGCTCTTACTAGGATCCACTCTTCTTCCATATGTTCTAGACATGCTTTAATACAGTTTAAAGTGTTGCACAGATTACACTTCTCAAAAGCTAAGTTAGCAAGAATATTTCCAAATGTAGACCCATTATGTGACAGATGTAAACAGACCCCGGCTTCTTCCTATCATATGTTCTGGTCTTGTCCGAAACTTTTTCCTTTTTGGTCATCCTTTTTTGAAGTCATCTCTAATGCTTATGCTTATAACGTCTCACCGTCTCCTCTGGTTGCTGTTTTTGGTTGGTTTTCTGATCCAACTGGATCTGTTCCCCCTGTTCACTTACAGAGGGTCATTGCCTTTTCCTCCTTACTAGCTAGACGCTTAATTTTATTCAAGTGGAAGGCTGCTATTCCTCCATCACATCACCACTGGATTAGGGACGTTATGCAGAATCTTAAGATGGAAAAGATCAGAAGTACCCTCAACGGTTCCATCAGCAGATTCCACAAAACCTGGGACCCTCTAATAACCTATGTGAACAATTTACCTGGTCTGGAACTGGAACTCTGAGTGACTACACCTGCCCTTGAACAATCCTGTAACATTAAGTGTTAGGTGCACTTGTTGTGGTTGTTTAGTCTTGTGTGTTCTCTTTTGTTTTTTGTGTGTTTTTTGTTTTGTTTTTGCTCTTCTCTCCTGTTTTTTCCTGTGACGAATTTTGTCACGTTGATTTTGGTTTTGTTCAGTCTATGTCTGTTGTCGGGATTGTTTTTCTGTGGTTATTTGTAAAACAGAATATGATTGTTTTGTATGATAATTGAAAAAACTACAAATAAAGTGTTTAAAAAAAAAAAAAGAATAAAAAAGAAACATGAATCTACCTGCTACAGTTTGGAGGTGAGTGTGATGCTCTGGTGTCTCCTGTAGGTGGCGTCATACTTTGGACACAGTGTGGCTGTAGCTGACGTCAACAGTGACGGGTGAGGACAGACGGAGGGACAGACAGTGTGTCAACACGTGAAACGTTAACTGTGTGTTAATGTCAGAGTGACTCTGGTGTGTGTGTGTGTGTGTGTGTGTGTGTGTGTGCGTGTGTTTGTAGTCTAGACGACGTGTTGATCGGGGCTCCTCTCTTCATGGACAAAGTGATGGAGCAGCTGCAGGAGCGAGGACAGGTTGAGTTCATCTCTGTTGTTGATCCGTCACATGACTCCAGATGTTGGTGTAAGGGTGTTGGTCGCCGTTTATTCTCCTATCAGAGCCGACCTGTTGTCTACTGGACTGAACCAGTCACAACTAACCATAACTCTAGTCAGAACGAGTCTGTACTAGTCTGAACGAGTCTTCCTCTCCTCTCCTTCAGCATCAGTCAGTCCGTGATAAATTAAGTGTTTTGATGTCATTGATGTTGTTTCTCGTCACTTTGTGTTCAGACTGTTGATTATTTTCCAGGTGCTTTTGTACCTGCAGAGAAGAGGTTCCTCCTTCCCCTCCCAGCCTGACCAATCACTGATCGGCTTCTCTCTGTATGGACGGTTTGGCTCCGCCCTTGCTGTGCTGGGTGACCTGGACATGGACGGTTACCACGGTAACCAGTTTAACACAGTGCGAATATTAGAGAATTTGAGCCAATGTTAACTGATGAGAAATCCAAAATGGCTGACAAACCGCTGACATGATCCTTAGCAGCTCTACTGCCGCCAAGCATGAGGCTTATGTAGCTAACGTGGCTAATATAGTTAATGTAGCTAATGTGGCTAATGCAGTTAATGTGGCTAATGCAGCTAATGTAGTTATTGTAGCTAATGTAGTTAATGTGGCTAACATAGCTAATGTGGCTAATGTGGCTAACATAGCTAATGTGGCTACTGCAGTTAATGTAGCTAATGCAGCTAATGTAATTATTGTAGCTAATGTAGTTAATGTGGCTAACATAGCTAATGTGGCTAATGTGGCTACTACAGTTAATGTGGCTAATGCAACTAATGTAGTTATTGTAGCTAATATAGTTAATGTGGCTAACATAGCTAATGTGGCTGATGTAGTTAATGCAGGGTGGCTATAGCTCAGGAGGTAGAGTGGGTCATCCAGTAATCAGACAGTTGCTGGATGGAAATCTTGGCTGCCTGACGTACCTTGCGTGGTAGTGTGGCCTCTGCCATCAGTGTGTGAATGGGTGAATGTGACTTGTTGAACTAATAAGTGTTGTAAAGTGCTTTGAGTGGAAAAATGCTCAAGAAATGCAAATCCATTACCAATGTGGCTAATGTGGCTAATGACAGTAGCTAACACGGCCAGCAAATCACCAAACAACGATCCAACTGTCTCTACAGATGTCGCCGTCGGGGCTCCCTGGTCAGGTGACAGTGGGCAGGGCCAGGTGTTTATTTACCTGGGCAACATTGATGGTCTGTCAGCCACACCCTGCCAGGTGATTGATAGCCCATTGCCTAGCAACAGAATGGCATTTGGCTTTACTCTGAGAGGCGGGGCTGATATAGACAACAATGGATACCCAGGTATGTTCAAAAGTTATGCATCAGTGCAGATCAGTAATCAGTAATTAGTAATCAATGATCAATAGTCAGTGATCAGTAATGAGTGATCAGTAGTCACTGTCAATGTCTGTGTGTTGTAGACCTGCTGGTTGGAGCGTGGGCTGCAGACCGAGCTTTCCTCTACAGGTAGGAGAAAGGCGATCGTATTGATCCTCGAATGTTTAACAGAAGAATTGATTGGAGTTGATTTCATGTGTTCAGATCCAAAGCAGTGATCCGGTCCAGAGTTTCTCTCTCTCTGCTGCCAGACTTCCTGAATCCAGAGGACAAACTGTGTCAACGAGAAAACACACCTGTGACCTGGTAACTAGTTATGTTATAACTAACGTGAGGAGCCTCATGTACAGAAACAGAACAACAAACACAGCTTACAAATAGCATTGACAGAATATCTGATACATATTATATAATATCTGTAAAACTAACTGACCAACCGACTAAATAACTCACCAACTAGGCAACTGACTAGCTGCTGCTCCGACTGATCGGGCAGCCTTAACGTGTTCTTTTCCCTGTAAATGTTCTTTTATGGAGCTAAATCGGGGTCAAATGTTTTGTACTTGAAAAAGTAAAATTTGAAACTGAAATTTCAAGTTTTGATCTTGAATTTTGAAAAATACATCAACGTATTCAAAATAAAAATAAATGTACAAAAAGTTTTTTCAGGTTAAAAATAATTATGATCAACTCTGGTAATTCTTTTGAATAAATCATTTATTTTCATTTTTCACTTTCATATGTTTCGATATTTGGGATCCTATTTCTTTCAGTTGCATGTTTTATCTTTTCAGATTCAGATCTGAGTTTTTTTTCAGTTTCAAATCTTTTTCAGTTTCAGACTTTTGACCCTGATCTAGCGTGGGGGGCGTGGCATCAGCTGAGAGGGGCGTGGCATCATGACAGACAGCTTAACCAAAAGGCTACAGACCTTCCCCTATCATGTTGCCTTCAGGGAACGTAGGATCTAAATCGATTCGGCTACGCCACATGATTGGCAGTGAAAAAACTGCTGTCAGTGACAAACTTCCATTTGCACACCATGCACGAATATCCTGCACGGCTAAAACTGTTTTAATTTCCAAGGCTGTTTAGATGTGAGATGTGGAAGCTGTTTTAGACAGTACTGAGGACCAACTGTAGTACAGGAGCGACAATATCACGCCAGATTGTGCACAGACACCCACACTTTAAGTACTGACATGTCCGATTTCCACGTAGCACTGTGAATGCCTCGCAGTGTCCGCTGGCAATGGCGTCCGGTTCTGCTGGCTCACCTGCTGGACCCAGCACACAGGTGAGAAAAGTAAGGTTGGGAAATCGTGATAAATATCAAAATGAGAGGTCGTTTTGTGGTTTTTGTTCTGTAGCCAGTGTTCGTTTACCGTTAACATAGCAACTGTTGCTAGGGTTCTTGTTTGTTAGCATCAAGCTTAATTCTTCTTTTGTTTATTATTTATTTTTCTGCCTGTTATCTCGCCTGTAATACATAAGCAGAGCATTGACATCTACACACACACACACACACACACACACACACACACACACACGAAGCTGGTGTAAGAATGTAAAGTTATGTTGTTTATTCCAGGATCAACTGAAAAGAGAATTTCTCCAGAGACTGCTGACCAAGGTTTCCCAGATCATGCAGAGATTGTCCAGTTCATCATCTGTAATGTTACTGTAGAACTGCTTTATGGAAAGGCCATTATCATGCATGCACCGTTTTACTGTGCTCTCCGATACACCCAGAACTTTTGCAATAGATGACACTGGTAGAGACATTTCTATCAGGCTCTGTAGTTGTTGTGGAGACACGTCATATTTCAGCCGTCCCATTTCTCCTTGCAACAACATAGGCACCTGACTGGGGGTCAGATTTGAGTTGTCCTCCATATTGACAAGAGTTGTCAGTTCAGTTAAAGCATCAATCACATCCTGTGGCATCTCAACCTGGCAGGACAGTGACCTTAAAAGCACCATCTCCTGGTTGACGACTAACTTTAGGTACTGCACATCAACTGGCAATCTCTGCATGATCTGGGAAACCTTGGTCAGCAGTCTCTGGAGAAATTCTCTTTTCAGTTGATCCTGGAATAAACAACATAACTTTACATTCTTACACCAGCTTCGTGTGTGTGTGTGTGTGTGTGTGTGTGTGTGTGTGTAGATGTCAATGCTCTGCTTATGTATTACAGGCGAGATAACAGGCAGAAAAATAAATAATAAACAAAAGAAGAATTAAGCTTGATGCTAACAAACAAGAACCCTAGCAACAGTTGCTATGTTAACGGTAAACGAACACTGGCTACAGAACAAAAACCACAAAACGACCTCTCATTTTGATATTTATCACGATTTCCCAACCTTACTTTTCTCACCTGTGTGCTCGGTCCAGCAGGTGAGCCAGCAGAACCGGACGCCATTGCCAGCGGACACTGCGAGGCATTCACAGTGCTACGTGGAAATCGGACATTTCAGTACTTAAAGTGTGGGTGTCTGTGCACAATCTGGCGTGATATTGTCGCTCCTGTACTACAGTTGGTCCTCAGTACTGTCTAAAACAGCTTCCACATCTCACATCTAAACAGCCTTGGAAATTAAAACAGTTTTAGCCGTGCAGGATATTCGTGCATGGTGTGCAAATGGAAGTTTGTCACTGACAGCAGTTTTTTCACTGCCAATCATGTGGCGTAGCTGAATTGTTTTAGATCCTACGTTCCCTGAAGGCAACATGATAGGGGAAGGTCTGTAGCCTTTTGGTTAAAAGCTGTCTGTCATGATGCCACGCCCCTCTCAGCTGATGCCACGCCCCCCACGCTAGATCAGGGTCAAAAGTCTGAAACTGAAAAAGATTTGAAACTGAAAAAAAACTCAGATCTGAATCTGAAAAGATAAAACATGCAACTGAAAGAAATAGGATCCCAAATATCGAAACATATGAAAGTGAAAAATGAAAATAAATGATTTATTCAAAAGAATTACCAGAGTTGATCATAATTATTTTTAACCTGAAAAAACTTTTTGTACATTTATTTTTATTTTGAATACGTTGATGTATTTTTCAAAATTCAAGATCAAAACTTGAAATTTCAGTTTCAAATTTTACTTTTCAAGTACAAAACATTTGAGCCCGATTTAGCTCCATATTCTTTCCTCTCCACAGTTTCGCTGCCCAGGTGTGCATCCACCTGTCTGGTCACAGAATCCCACAGCAGACAGGTAAACACACCTCACAGGTTTGTTCTCACTTGTATACACTTGGATACTCAGGTTGTTTTGTCTGTCTGCCTGCTGATTGGCCGAGGCAGTCGTGGGGGTGGAGCTACAGCTGGATAAGATGAAGCAGCCAATGGCAAGACGGACACTGCTGCTGTCGACCAACCAGCCGCAGGAGACCATGAGACTGATGGTCCAGAGGGAGGTGGGCGTGGCCTGCATCAATCAGACTGCCTACTTGAGGGTGAGTGAGTGACAGAACGAAAACACATGAAGAAGAAAATCAGAGTCACACCTGTGTGTGTGTGTGTGTGTGTGTGTGTGTGTGTGTGTGTGTGTGTGTGTGTGTGTGTGTGTGTGTGTGTGCAGTCTGAAGAGGATGTTCGAGATAAGTTGAGTCCGATCTTCATCACTGTCAACATCAGCCTCCTCAACACTACCCAGCATGCTTTGCTGCACGGACAGACACATGCATCTGCACAGGTGAGTCTGACACACACACACACACACATACACACACACACACACACACACACACAGACACACACCCTAACCTTACAGGTATATTTATAAGTGTATGTGTGTGTAGACCAGGATCATTCTGGACTGTGGAGACGACAACATCTGTGTTCCTGACCTGAAGCTGACTGCTGAGCCGTGAGTCAACAACACACACACACACACACACACACACACACACACACACACACACACCAGTAAACAACAATAAACAGTTATCCTAATGCTAACAAATATTGTGACACATTTAAGCATCAAAACTACAAGCTGTAGTTATAAACAGGACAGGACAGGACAGAGGAAACTCTCCAGAGGAAATGAAATGAATCTTTTCAGATGGCTCTGATGGAGCTCAGGATTCTTCAGGAGCTGCTTTCCTCCAACCTGAACACAGAACTTTAATTATCACCAGATTTGGATCCAGTCTGTCCATGTGTCAGGAAACTAACTAATTAATTAAATTAAGCTGCTGTGCCTCGTGTGTTGTGGACATCATCTCTCTGAGACAACACGATACGAAAGACTTCAATAATCCCCCAACAGGGAAACTGAGTGTCCACAAACAGGACAGACAACACATGGGACAATGATAACAAAGGCATCAGCATCTCAAGGCAGCGCACCATAAACACAGATTGTCTCTACTGTTACTACTGATTGAACTCTGTGTGTGTGTGTGTGTGTGTGTGTGTGTGTGTGTGTGTTAGCCTGTCAGACAGTGTGTTGGTCGGTGGGGATCAGTCAGTGTTGTTGTCGGTGTCGGCACAGAATGACGGTGAGGGAGCGTACGAAACTGAGCTGGTGGTCCGAATCCCAGAACACACACACTTCCAGAGCAGTCAGGTGACGCACGCACACACGCACATGCACACGCAGGCACGCATGCACACACACACACACACACACACACACAGGTTGACAATATTGATTCGGTGCTCTTTGTCGTCTGCAGGGTGTTAACAGACTGGTGTGTGTTCAGAGGAAAGAGAATCAGACTGTCATTGTGACCTGTGACCTCGGCAACCCCATGAGACAAGGACACACTGTAACAAACACACACTGTAACACACAAACACACACAGTTATCAGTATCAGTATCAGTAGTAAGACATACACACACATAAATATAACTGTCTGTCTCTCTGCCCTCAGCTGCAGACAGGTCTTCTGTTCAGTGTGGGCCATCTGGAGGAGGTGGAGAGTCACATCACCTTCAACCTGAAAATCAGGAGGTACTGAACCTGTTCACACCTGCTGTCACACCTGCTGTCACCTCCGTCCTGAGGGATCAATCAGTGATCAGCTTTCAGTCTGTCACTTCACAGCTACATTAACCTGCGTTTGAGTGACCACCTGTGATGTGATGTCACTTCCTGCTCTGTATGAAACAAACCCGTCCATCACTGAGACAAACAGACAAACAGACCCAAAGACAGAAAGAAGTTCATGTAGAACATTTGCTGAATTTACAAGAAGGAACAAATAAGTCAGAATCAGTCAGAGACAGAGTTTCACACAGTTTATAAAGTGTCTCCAACTCAACAACTCACTAAACTGACACATTTGTTAAGGGAGTCTGGGGACAAAAAAGTCGCCTATATTGGTTACTGTTTAGTGTATTTGTAAAATGTGACATGTTTAGATCAATAAAATGTTTCTTCTTTCATAAATTGAATGTAAACAGTCTGTATGTCTGTCTATCTGTCTGTCTCTCAGTAAGAACTCAGTGAACTCCAGCAGTAACGAGGTCTCAGTGGAGGTTCAGGTGAAAGCTGAGGCATCGTTGGAGATCAGAGGGTAAAACAATCTGTCAATCAATAATCAATGATCTCTGTAGTATCAATAAACGTCGACTGATCGATTGAGCGATTGATCTACAGACTGAATGATGTCTCTTTGTGATTCTAGCGGCTCCTCCCCTCCAGAAGTTGTCCTGCCTCTCCCTGATTGGCTGCCTGCAGAGCATCCTGGGAGTTTAGAGGAAGTGGGTCCAATGGTGGAACATGTGTACGAGGTGAGGCGGGGTCATTTACCTGGTCCCAGGTGAGGCTTCATCAGCTCTATGAATGTGAACCCTCTTGTTAAGAGTCATGGATCTGGACCTTCTCCAAGGACCATGAACCAGACAGGTGTAGTGAGACAGGTAGCCCAGTCTGTGTGGGTCGTCTGCTGGAGGACAGGAGGGGGATGCACTGACCCCTGGTGGTCTAACCTGCTGCTTCTGTCACCTGATCACATCAGAATCAGAATTCCTTTATTTGTCCCAAAAAAGGGGGAAATTTCTGTCACAGCAGCCCAAGGACAGTAATCTTACAATAAACAATAATAATAGTAAAAAATTAACAATATAATAAAAGGATAAGAAATAGAAATTGACTCGTATACATTGTATATACATAATATTGTACAATATAAACAGTGTAATTGTAAACAGCGTGGCAGTGTATTGTTGTTAATAAATAATGAATACCTGATGATACCTCTCCTTCACACACTTGGTACTTGGACCTGTGATACCTCTCCTTCACAAACTTGGACCTGTGATTCCTCTCCTTCACACACTTGGACCTGTGATACCTCTCCTTCACAAACTTGGACCTGTGATACCTCTCCTTCACACACTTGGACCTGCGGTACCTCTCCTTCACACACTTGGACCTGTGATACCTCTCCTTCACACACTTGGACCTGTGATACCTCTCCTTCACACACTTGGACCTTGGACCTGTGATACCTCTCCTTCACACACTTGGACCTGTGATACCTCTCCTTGACACACTTGGACCTTGGACCTGTGATACCTCTCCTTCACACACTTGGACCTGCGATACCTCTCCTTCACACACTTGGACCTGTGATACCTCTCCTTCACACACTTGGACCTTGGACCTGTGATACCTCTCCTTCACACACTTGGACCTGCGATACCTCTCCTTCACACACTTGGACCTTGGACCTGTGATACCTCTCCTTCACACACTTGGACCTGCGGTACCTCTCCTTCACACACTTGGTCCTGTGGTACCTCTCCTTCACACACTTGGACCTGCGGTACCTCTCCTTCACACACTTGGACCTGCGATACCTCTCGTTCACACACTTGGACCTGCGGTACCTCTCGTTCACACACTTGGACCTGCGGTACCTCTCCTTCATACACTTGGACCTGCGGTACCTCTCCTTCACACACTTGGACCTGTGATACCTCTCCTTCACACACTTGGACCTGCGGTACCTCTCCTTCACACACTTGGACCTGTGATACCTCTCCTTCACACACTTGGACCTGTGATACCTCTCCTTCACACACTTGGACCTGCAGTACCTCTACTTCACACACTTGGGGTGTATCAGTCTGTTGCTGAAGGAGCTGCTCAGTGCAGTGATAGTGACCTGCAGGGGGTGGGACTCCTTCACCAGCAGCGATGACAGCTTGTCCATCATCCTGCTCTCTCCCACCACCTGCACTGGGTCAAGAGGGCGTCCCAGGATGGAGTTGGCCTTCTTCATAATTTTTTCAAGTCTCCTCCTGCCTGCTGCTGAAATGCTACTGCTCCAGCAGACTACTCCATAGAAAATGGCTGATGCCACCACAGAGTCATAGAAAGTCCTCAGGAGTGCCCCCTGCACCCCAAAGGACCTGAGCTTCCTCAGCAGATGGAGTCTGCTCTGACCTTTCTTGTATGTTGCTGCAGTGTGATCAGTCCAGTCCAGTTTATTGTTCAGGTGAACTCCCAGGTACTTGTAAGATGTCACCATCTCAATGTCCGTTCCCAGGATGTTCACCTGTGTGCAGGGTTGTCTGTGCCAGAAATCCACCACCAGCTCTTTGGTCTTCCCGGCGCTGAGCTGGAGGCGGTTCTGCTGGCACCAGTCTACGAAGTCCTGAATAAGTTCTCTGTAGGCTCTGTCATCCCCGTCCCTGATGAGGCCGACGATAGCAGAGTCGTCAGAGAACTTTTGTAGATGGCTGTGGGGTGTTTGGTGGGAGAAGTCTGCAGTGTACAGGGTGAACAGGAAAGGGGCCAGGACTGTTCCCTGTGGGGCCCCCGTACTGCAGACGACTGTGTCCGACACACAGTCCCGAGTCCTCACATACTGTGGCCGGTTGGTGAGGTAGTCAAGGATCCAGGACGTGAGGTGTTGGTCCACCCCTGCGAGCTCCAGCTTGTCCCCCAGAAGTGCAGGCTGTGTGGTGTCTGCACAGGACTTGAGGAGCCTGGAGCTGATCCCGTCTGGACCCGTAGCCTTCTTCACCTTCATCTTCCTCAGTTCGTTCCTCACCTGGATAGTGGAGAGGGACAGATTGGAGCAGGGGGGCTGAGTGTCGGGTGGGGGAGGTGTGTGAATTTCAGGGGGGGCAGTGGAGGGAGTCTGCAACATGAATGCAGTGGAAAGGGAGGTAGAGGTGAGAATGGGGCTGTAAACAGGGGGGGTAGAAGAGGTGGTGGGGTCAGCAGAGATGACTGGGCCGGGGGAGGGGTGGGTGTCTGGTCAAACCTATTGAAGAATAGGTTCAGGTCGTTCACACACGTCTGATCCCCGGCAGCCTGGGAGTCTGGTTTCCTCAGCCCTGAGATGGTTTTAAGGCTTTTCCAGACTCCACTGATGTTACTCTGCTGCAGCTGAACCTCCATCTTCCTCCTGTAGCTGTTCTTCCCCTCTCGGATCTTCTTCCTCAGCTCCCTCTGCACAGCCTTCAGCTCGTCCTTGTTGTCTGACCTAAAGGCCCTCTTTTTCTCCCTCAGGAGAGCCTTTATGTCAGGATTAATCCAGGGTTTGTTGTTTGTACAGTCCTGGTGGGTACAGTGTTATCAACACAGAAGTTTATGTAGTCTGTGATGCAGCCTGTTAAACTGTCCATGTCCTCCCCATGAGAAACACAGTTCTTACCACACAGTTGAGATCAGATGATCAATAACAAGCTGTACCCATTGATAACAATCAGGAAGATGAGTAATGCTAACTTGTTGCTAATTTATCACTTAGCACTGCTAAGATGCTACATGCTAACCTGAATGTCACTGCAGAAGTGATGTCATTTAGTATATTGATCCGACTGATGATATTAATAATATATCTGATATTGATAATATTGATGATATTGATGATATCGGTGTGTAGCTGAGGAACCAGGGTCCCAGTGCAGTCAACGCCCGGCTGACAGTGGACTTCCCCATCACCTGGCGACATCACTTCCTGCTCTACGTCTTCTCCAACGCCTCAGAAGAATCACTGAGCTGCAGGACCCTGAATGCATCGCAGTTAGACCCCTTCAAGGTCGAGAACCTGTCTGTCTGTCTGACCTGTCTGTCTCTCTGATCTGTCTGTCTCTCTGACGTGTCTGTCTGTCTGTGTCTCTGTCTGTCTGTCCCTCTGACCTGTCTGTCTGTCTGTCTGTCTGTTTGTCTCTCTGACGTGTCTGTCTGTCTGTGTCTCTGTCTGTCTGTCTCTCTGACATGTCTGTCTGTCCCTCTGACCTGTCTGTCTGTCTCTCTGACCTGTCTGTCTGTCCCTCTGACCTGTCTGTCTGTCTGTCTGTCTGTCTCTTCTGACCTGTTTGTCTGTCTGTCTGTCTGTCTCTCTGACCTGTTTGTCGTCTGTCTGTCTGTCTCTCTGACCTGTCTGTCTGTCCCTCTGACCTGTCTGTCTGTTTGTCTGTCTCTCTGACCTGTCTGTCTGTCCCGCTGACCTGTCTGTCTGTTTGTCTGTCTCTCTGACCTGTCTGTCTTTCCCGCTGACCTGTCTGTCTGTTTGTCTGTCTCTCTGACCTGTCTGTCCCTCTGACCTGTCTGTCTGTCCCTCTGACCTGTCTGTCTGTTTGTCTGTCTCTCTGACCTGTCTGTCTGTCCCTCTGACCTGTCTGTCTGTTTGTCTGTCTCTCTGACCTGTCTGTCTGTCCCGCTGACCTGTCTGTCTGTTTGTCTGTCTCTCTGACCTGTCTGTCTCTCTGACCTGTCTGTCTGCAGCTGCTTGGTAACTCGTCCAGAGTGTCTGTAGCTTCTCAGTTGATCCAGCAGGAGGAGACAAACTCACACAGTCAAACTGTTCATGTGGTAAATAAACACAAACACATTATTTTATTATATTTATCATTATAATGAGCTTGAATTAAAATAATCTTTGTGTGTGTGTGTGTGTGTGTGTGTGTGTGTGTGTGTGTGTAGAACTGCAGCAGCAGTGACACGAGTTGTATCAGGTTTGTGTGTGATGTCACAGCGTTGGGGCGGAGCTTCAGTGCTGTCATCCGAATATCAGCCAGGCTGTGGACACACACACTTGCACAGGTACACACACACACACACACACACACACACACACACACACACACACACACACACTCACCTCCTGTCTCTTTGTACAGACTCCCTACCTGAACTATGAACTCGTCTCCTCTGCCTCCTATGATGTCATCAACGCGTCATCAAAGGTGCAGCTGCTGCTGCTGCCAAGTGGACACACACAGGTGTGTGCGCGCACACACACACACACACACACACACACACACACACACAGATCAACAACTGAACTCTAGTCTACAATGTGTGTGTGCGTGTGTGTGTGTGTGTGTGTGTGTGTGTGTGTGTGTGTGTGCATGTGTGTGCAGACTCAGCTCAGTGTGTCGTGGCGGCCTCCTGATGGAGAGAAAAACATTCCTATTGGCTACATCGTCCTATCAGTCGTCTCTGGACTCCTCCTCCTGAGCATGCTCAGTATCATCTTCTGGAAGGTAACAATCGATAAAATCAATAAATGTATTGATCAGACCATCGATTGTATCAGAAACACTTATCTTTAGTTAATAAAACATTAATTAATGCTTAATGACACTTGATAAAATAATGTATTTACAGTTAATTAACGTGTGTGTGTGTGTGTGTGTGTGTGTGTGTGTGTGTGTGTGTGTGTGTGTGTGTGTAGCTGGGTTTCTTTAACCGTACTCGCCCCCCCACTGATGATGATGATGAAGATGATGAAGATGAAGATGAAGAGCAGTGACAGTCACATGACTGAATGACACTCAGGTCACATGTTTCTGATGTTTGATTTATCTGATAACAAATATTAATGACTTGTATTCAACAATAACTTTACTGATGTGATCAGATGGTTTTGAACGTTGATGATGAAAAGTATCATTAAAACATGTTTAAACTTCTGTTCAACACTTGTTTATTAATATAGTTCATTTATTAAGTTTAGTATAATAGTTTATTGATAAACTTTATTAATAAAGTGTATCAATATAGTTTATTAATAAACTATATTGATACACTTTATTAATAACGTTTATTAATACTGTCTTAACTGCTACAAAGTCCTTTGTTTGTTTACTGTCAGAGTATTTTTCAAAATAATAATTAAAATATTTTAAAAATGTGAAAAAACAACGAACTGGTCGAAAGATGAATTTGAGTAAAATGTGTCAGGTGTGGTTGTGCAGGTAATAAACAGGAGGAGATGACATCATGTTTGTGTTTGTTATAACTTTAATATTTACAGCTGTTTTATTGTGATGATTCATATCAACATTTAATGCCCCCCCCCCCCCCCCCCCACACACACAGTTTACCTGCATCATGTTTTCTGACTGAAGTCTCACCTGTTCAGGATAAAGACTCTATGTTAGCATGCTATGTTAGCGCTGTCAGTCATTCTGTGCTCTGACAGGAAGTGACTGTTTTGCATCAATCCATGTAAAGTCTGTTTAATTTAGTAAACAGTCAGTTTATTAATCAAGTCTAATTATAAATCTCAATAATCAATAACATTAGTGATTAGAGATGAACACACTGAGATTTAATTTTGAATAAAAAAATAAAATAAAGAATCAAAATAATAAAACTGTCAGAGAGGAAAGAAGAGTGATGCCTCTCAGGCAGAATAACTCCACCTCCTTCACCCTGATTGGAGGAAAATAGGGAAATAGTAGCAGGTGATTGGTGTAGCTGCTGGAGGCGGACCACAGCCTGTGAGACTTGGCTGAGGGTATTAAACCCCTTCAGACTCTCAGGGGGGATGAGGAGGATTAGAGCAGATTACAGTTTATAAAAGAGCAGAAGAAGAAGAAGGAGAGAGCACCGGGACCAGGACAGGACCAGAGACACTCCAGGACCAAACTGGACCAAACCAGACTAACTGGGCTGGGGCCAACTTTGGATCAGAATCTAACTGGATTGAGCAAGGAGGTGGAGGTGGAGGGTTAAAGTAGGCTGAACTGGGCTGAAGTGGTCTGTACTGGTCCTGACTGGTGTAGGAACAGGAAGTGGTGTGGATGGACGGTTTCCAGGCGTACGGGGCAGGGAAGGCAGGCGGAGCTTTCGACCCATTGACCTTCTTCAGACAGCCTCAGACTGTGGTCAGGGTCCTCTGCTGGGTGAGTCTGATGATGTCATCATGATGTCATGATGACATCACAAAATTCTACAAGTCACCGAGGGGTCACACAGGTGAGTCCAGGTGTGACGTAGCTACATTTCACAAGTAAGCTGGCTAACTGCTAACACATTAGCCAGCCAGGGTTATGCTAATCAGTCATGTGTTTTGTTGACCTGCTGGTTCAGTCAGTCAGTCATGTTTGTGTTTGTGGTCACTGCAGTTGATCAGAGGTCAGTGTTCTGGTTCTGAAGCTCAGTTCATGTTTTGGGTCAGTTGTGGTTTAACTTGAGTTAACATTAATCTGTGTTATCTGGTGTGTGTGTGTGTGTGTGTGTGTGTGTGTGTGTGTGTCATGAGACTGGTGTTAACATTCCTGAGGCTCAACACAAGACTCCTCAAACAAAACCTCAGTGTTTGACTCGGCTGCTCTGATTGGACCGTTTACAGTTTACAGTTTAAATAAAACTTTATTTGTAGTGATGGAATGTAACTGAGTACATTTACTCAACTACTGTATTTTAATACAATTTGAGGTACTTGTACTTAGTATTTCCATTTTCTGCTACTTTGGGGACAAATACTGTACTTTTTACTCCACTACATTCATTTGATAACTTTAGTTACAAGTTACTTTGCAGATTACATGCATCAGAGCCAAACCAGAGCCACACTGATTCTACTCCTCCATGTTAGCATCTAGCTTCTTGTACTGAGAATGAACGTGTCTGTTATCACTGAGCTAGCTGCCGTCTCCTCTCTGTTTCCAGCTCTTCTCCATAGTGATCCTCGGCTGCGTCGCTAACGAGGGTTACGTTAACCGTCCAGAAGAGGTCGAAGAGTTCTGCATCTTCAACCGCAACCAGATCGCCTGTAACTATGCTGTCTCCATGGGAACGCTGTGTTTCCTCTGCTGCATTGCCTTCCTGGCGCTGGACGTGTACTTCCCTCAGATCAGCGGTGTGAAGGACAGGAAGAAGGCCGTCATGGCCGACATCGGGGTGTCAGGTGAGACTCCGCCTCCTGGTTCTGTTGCCTTTACCTGTCGCTGCGTTCAGTAACCGCGTGTAACTCGACTCTCTGCAGCGCTCTGGTCTCTGGTCTGGTTCGTTGGCTTCTGTTTTCTGGCCAATCAGTGGCAGGTTTCTAAAGAGGATGACAACCCTCTGAACGAAGGAGCCGATGCCGCCAGAGCCACCATCGTCTTCTCCTTCTTCTCCGTCTTCACCTGGGTACGTACCTGAGCTGCATAAGCTGACATCACAAGACAGCCTCTACTAACAAACATGTCCCCTCCAGGCTGCCGTACATGTCCTCTACTAACAAACATGTCCCCTCCAGGCTGCCGTACATGTCCTCTACTAACAAACATGTCCCCTCCAGGCTGCCGTACATGTCCTCTACTAACAAACATGTCCCCTCCAGGCTGCCGTACATGTCCTCTACCAACAAACATGTCCCCTCCAGGCTGCCGTACATGTCCTCTACTAACAAACATGTCCCCTCCAGGCTGCCGTACATGTCCTCTACTAACAAACATGTCCCCTCCAGGCTGCCGTACATGTCCTCTACTAACAAACATGTCCCCTCCAGGCTGCCGTACATGTCCTCTACCAACAAACATGTCCCCTCCAGGCTGCCGTACATGTCCTCTACCAACAAACATGTCCCCTCCAGGCTGCCGTACATGTCCTCTACTAACAAACATGTCCCCTCCAGGCTGCCGTACATGTCCTCTACTAACAAACATGTCCCCTCCAGGCTGCCGTACATGTCCTCTACCAACAAACATGTCCCCTCCAGGCTGCCGTACATGTCCTCTACTAACAAACATGTCCCCTCCAGGCTGCCGTACATGTCCTCTACTAACAAACATGTCCCCTCCAGGCTGCCGTACATGTCCTCTACTAACAAACATGTCCCCTCCAGGCTGCCGTACATGTCCTGTACCAACAAACATGTCCCCTCCAGGCTGCCGTACATGTCCTCTACCAACAAACATGTCCCCTCCAGGCTGCCGTACATGTCGTCTGTTTCTGTGACTTTAAACTACATACATGTCACATGTAATAAACATGATGCTGTCTTCTTTTGTGCTTGTGTGTGATATGTTGTGTGTAGGGAGGTCTCACTCTGCTATCGTTGGAGCGTCTGAAGAGAGTCTCGTTTGAAGAAGAATACAACAAACTGTTCAGCCCACCTCTCGCCTGACACACACACACACACACACACACACACACACACACACACACACACACCCTAATGTCACCTCTGTCCCTCAGCCAATCACAGATGAGTCCTTTTTTGCTTCCTGTCTCCTTGTCAGTTCAGTCTGAACTCTGATTGGCTGCTATAAGCGCCTGTCATCCCAAGTGCCTTCCTGTTGCCATGGTGACAAGGTTGTTTTCTTCCTCAGATGTGTCGCAGCTGATTCATAAATGTTTGTGTTGTTGTTGTTGTTATTTTTATTATTATAATTACAGTGATGTCATGATGTGTAAGATGATGTCATCATACATGCTGATTGATGACGATGATGTAATGATGACTGTGTGACGAGCTGTCAGACATTAAAGTTGTAAATGAAGAGTTAATGAACTCTGCTGACACGTAGACTGACCTGTTTACACACACACTGACCTGTATACACACACACACTGACCTGTACACACACACACACACTGACCTGTATACACACACACACACACTGACCTGTACACACACACACACACTGACCTGTATACACACACACACACACTGACCTGTACACACACACACACTGACCTGTACACACACACACACACTGACCTGTATACACACACACACACTGACTGACCTGTTTACACACACACTGACCTGTACACACACACACTGACTGACCTGTTTACACACACACTGACCTGTACACACACACACACACTGACCTGTATACACACACACACACTGACTGACCTGTACACACACACACTGACTGACCTGTACACACACACACTGACTGACCTGTATACACACACACACACACACACACACTGACTGACCTGTATACACACACACACACTGACTGACCTGTATACACACACACTGACCTGTACACACACACACTGACTGACCTGTTTACACACACACTGACCTGTACACACACACACACTGACCTGTACACACACACACACACTGACCTGTATACACACACACACACTGACTGACCTGTACACACACACACTGACTGACCTGTACACACACACACTGACTGACCTGTATACACACACACACACACACACACTGACTGACCTGTATACACACACACACACACACACACACTGACTGACCTGTATACACACATGTAGACTGACCTGTATACACACACACACACTGACTGACCTGTATACACACACACACACACACACACTGACTGACCTGTATACACACACACACACACTGACCTGTATACACACACACACACTGACTGACCTGTTTACACACACACTGACTGACCTGTATACACACACACACACACACACACTGACTGACCTGTATACACACACACACACACTGACTGACCTGTATACACATACGTTGACATACTCAATAAATAAAGAAACACTTTTGTTTTTGCTCCAAGTTGAAGTTTAATATTTAAACTTTTCTGGGCACACTAAATAATTATTTCTCAAATTTTGAGCTTAAATGTGTCAGTGAGCGTGTTTCCTTCACGCCTGACAGGTGAGTCACATCCAGGTGTGTTTGGACGTGCAGGTTCATCACACAACACACTGATACAAATACATGCTGACTGTCCACCGAGCTGCTGAATGTTAACTGGATGTTAGGTTGTTTTATTTGTTTCTGACAAAACTGATCGATCTGACAGATTTATTAAATATGAATCTGACATGAGGCTCATTGTTCGTTGAGTCAGCTTCATGAGAACAAGAGATCATGAACAGTCTGTTATATTTAAACTTTGAGTTATCAATGATAAAACAAATACACGTTATTCTGACTCAGATCAATTAAACCATTAATAAATAAATAAAATAAATAATTGTCCTTTAACTGACGGAGAAAAACAACGTTATTCTTCTTCATCAGGTGATGTTTGATGACTTCAGTGTTAATAAAGTTCTCTGATTTGAACGCTGGTGTGTGTGTGTGTGTGTGTGTGTGTGTGTGTGTGTGTGTGTGTGTGTGTGTGTGCAGGCTGCTCAGTGTCTACTGGCCATCCACAGGTTTAAACTGGGAACTGATTCTGTCACCTTCAATCAGGACTACGTTGACCCGAACCAACAGGAAGCTCTGGAGGAGGTCCTGCCCACTGAGGAGTAGAGGGGCGGGGCTTAGTGAACATTGTTAATAATCAGTCATGGTGATGCGTTCATGGACCAGAGTAACATGGAGGAACGCCTCATCATGTAGAGGGTTAGGGTTAGTTGTTCAGTTTAGTCACCTGACTTAACAAACTGGACAGTGATTGGCTGGAGTGTCCTCGTCATCATTCTGTATCACAGCTCCTCCTGCTGGTCGGAGGAGGGAACTAAACACACACTCTGTATTAACACATACACACGCACTCTATTAACACACACACACACACACACACTGTATTAACACACATACACACACTATTAACATACACACGCACACACACACACTCTATTAAAACACACACACACACCCTGTATTAACACACACACACACACTCTGTATTAAAACATACACACACACACACACACTCTGTATTAACACACACACACACACACACACTCTGTATTAACACACACACACACACACACACACACACTCTGTATTAACACACACACACACACACACACTCTGTATTAACACACACACACACACACACACACACTCTGTATTAACACACACACACACACACACACACACTCTGTATTAACACAGGGCTGCTGCAGCTGTTTTCTATCTCAACTAGTTTAGTTTGTTCAGTTTGTTTCTGTGTTTCTTCGTCTCATAATAAAGTCAGTAAACGTCAGAAGTCAGTTTGGTTTTTCATCGTCTGTGACGCCTCATTTACACATTAAGTTGAAGAAGTTTTGGGGCCTTTTTATGGCTTTATTGATCGGACAGCTCAGAGATGATTTGAGCATTTTGTCTCACTTACCTTGGACTGACAGACGACTCATTAAAGAACTCATAATAGTTATTAAAACGAAACCAAAGAGCTGATACAGAACACTAAAAACCTGCACACTGTCCAAGACCGTTTAGCTCAGTTGGTAGAGCAGGTGTCCCATGCACAGAGGCCCTGTCCTTGCCGCAGCGTGCCTGGGTTCGAGTCCCGGCCTGGGGCTCCTTGCTGCGTGTCACTCCCCCTCCCCTTGTTGTCTTCATAATCTCAGACGAGGTAATGTTGACAAGTCCTCTGACTTCCGTGCTCGTCCTCTGACTCTCTCCTGAATCCACAGACGACCAGATGAAACGTTTCTTTGAGGAAACTTGTGGATCTGGGTTTCTGGGTTGAACACTGATATGTGAGAACTGCAGAACAAAGGTGGAGTTAATGACGGATCGGATCTTCAGACTGAGACAGAAACAGTCTCATAATCATCTGACAGTTGAAATGATAATGAGTCAGTTTAATAACGAGGTGATGAGACGACAGCTGAGTCATGAATGAACTGTGATTGATCTCTGTGGTATTTATGGATTAAAAATAGCTCTGTGTGTGTGAGTGAGTGAGTCAGACTGAGTCAGTGTGTTGACAGTTTGACTCTTGGATCTTTTGCACTTTATTTACAGTCATCATGTTGTTCAGTCAAATCTTTAATTTACAGTTTTAAATCTTGTCTGATAAGAAGTTGAAGATGGTTCTGTCCTGTCCTGTCCTGTCCTGTTCTGTTCTGTTCTGTTCTGTTCTGTCCTGTCCTGTCCTGTCCTGTCCTGTCCTGTTCTGATGTTAAAGAGAATATTTTTTCTAAATCAGTTCAGTTTGAGATGGACCGCCATGAAATAGGATTCAATGTGGATGATTGTGCATCGTCAAAGTGTTTTCAGCGCTGACAGACCCAGATGGTTCCTCTGAATGTCTGATGGGATTAAAGAGTTTAACCACAAACAGCTGTTATAAGTTGTTCTGCTCAAACCCAAAAGAGTCCATTCACAAAAACACTGATTTATCATAACATCTTTGTTGTTTGACAGAAGTAAGTTCAGAGGTGTGTGTGTGTGTGTGTGTTTTAAAGTAAAGTTCAAACTGTCAGAAACGTTTCTTGATGCTTTAATGGGATGAAAAATGAACACTGAGACATTGAAACACAAAAATAAATTAAAGCTACAAGCAGCGATGAACGGGCCCTCGCAGTCCACGCACGTCGGGGCATGCTGCTGTTGTGACATGCTGCTGTTGTGACATGCTGCTGTTGTGACATGCTGATTTCGGGGCTTCTTCATGCAACAACTTCCATTGAGGAAATGAAAGTGAAGGCAGTCAACCTGTCATTTCGTCATGTAGCAATAAAAGCGCCACCTATTGGTGGATATGCACCGAATTTTGCAGAGACCCTCATGTGGGCATGGAACACAAATCAAAAAAGTTTTGTGTTAATCGGACTATATTTGGTGGAGATATGAAGAACTGTGTGTTTGACCCGAATCTACAGGAAGTTGTTATTTAATAACTTGACTATTCTTTGGACTATCACAATTCTTTTAACAAATTTTTGTCAGGAGGGTCCACAGATGCTGTGTGCAAAGTTTGGTGCAAATCTGAGAAATTGCCTGGGAGGAGTTCGAAAAAGCAGGTTTGTGACATTTTGCGAATTTGTGAAAAAAAAATGGTAATGGGCGTGGCCTATATCAGGAGATTCAGCACAATTCAGTGAACGCGTGGATGTAAGGTTTTTTGAGTTATTAGCCAAAACGCACTTTCCTTGATTATGGCGCCACCTAGTGGTGAAAATTCACAATGACAACAGATTATAACATTTTTCGCCAGGTCTGATCTATATTCCAAGTTTGGTGAGGTTTGGGGTATGTTCAGGCAGTGAAAAATGCGATCATTTGGGACAAAGAAAAATAAAAAAAAGAATAATAATCACTACAGAAACAATAGGGACCTCGCAGGTTTCCTGCTCGGGCCCTAAAAATGTCCAACAGAATTTAAATTAGAAAGTAAAATACAAATAAATAAATAAACTGAGTTATCAAAATATAAATAACATAAATAAATATCAAAAACTTCCTCAATAAGTTACAAATAAATATAAAAATAAATAGTTAAATAAATAAATGTGGCCAATAAGCATGATAGAAATCCTTGCATGGTCTCGTGTCCTCAGTGGGCGTGGTCTCTTTGACTCAGTGGGCGTGGCTTCTCTTCCTCAGTAGGCGTGGTCTTGTGTCCTCTGTGGTGTTCCTCCAGGTGAAACAGGTGCGGTGTTGATGCAGGGCGGACTGTAGGACCTTGAGCAGATCTCTCCTCAGAGCCATCAGTCCGCAGGTGGCGCCATCCTGAGTGACACACAGACAGGAAGTGTGTCAAGTAGCGACCAGAGCGTCATTTTTAATGATTGATTTGAGGAAACATTTGAATAATAAATTCATGTTGACGATTAAATTCACATTTTAATAGTGATGTAAATAAAAACCCAGAATTCAAAGGAAGCTCCAAACCTACAGGGGGCAGTATAACCATTAACTGCTGCTACTCTTTAGTGATTAGCTGCTGTCAGCATGCTAGCTTGTGGAGCTAAGTGGCGTGTAGAGCTGGAATATTATCACATCTTACTCTGCAAACTGAAGATTTATTTACAATAAGTTAACGAGGAGATGAAGCTCGTCTCAGTTCAGTCAAAGAGACAAACTTGACTTCAGACGGTGGATTCTTCTGTTTAGTAAAGAAAACAGATGTCTGAATATTTCCTTTCTGGACTTGAGTTAATTTTGTTGACTAAATAAGTACGAGACGATCAGACTGTCACCTCTGAGCTACAGAGTGCTGGTAGCAGCTTGCTGGTTAGCATGCAAATTTCAGCAGAACACAGAACAGAGACGTGTTTGACGTCAACACTGTTGTTTCTTCATCTGTTCATCATGTTAGCTCAGTTCAAATGTTTAAAACTTTATTCACATCTGACAGACAGACAGCTGTAGAAACAGACAGACAGACAGACAGACAGCTGTAGAGACGGACAGAGTGTCTGAGTTTACCTGCTGCTGGAGGACAGCCGTCACGTTACTGAAGTATGGAGATAACACACCTGAAGAGTCAACACCTGACAACTGGAGAGAGAGACAGGTCAGAGAGAGAGAGAGATAGACAGGTGTAGAGACAGACGGGGGGCGACCCCCATTCCGAAGGACCGCCATTCCGACGGTCCGAAAATTTCCGAAGGTAGACCTTTTTTCAGGTTCGGAATGGCGCCCTTTTTTCAAAAATAATTAAGGGCTGCCATTCCGAAACATGAAAGTGAACGTTCGGAATGGCCGCCCTGGAACCGAGACAGACTGACACCCCGGTGTTCAGACAGACAGGTGTTCAGACAGACAGACAGGTGTTCAGGCAGACAGACAGACAGACAGACAGACAGACAGGTGTTCAGGTACTCACACAGCTGCCGTCCTCCCCCAGTCGGTCCTGTACCATTCTGAAATCACGGACCGTCTTTCTGTCCCAGGTAACTCCAGCAGGTAACTCCTCATCGTCGAACATTGGCCCCGCCTCCTGCAGTGACTCATACACTACCCATAATACCTGGCGGCACTGCAAAGAACCAATCAGAGGTGAGTCTTTTTACCAGTGCACCACAGTTTGAGCAGAAAAGCAGGTCAATGATTGGCTGAGAGATCAGCTGAGGTCAGAAGATTACCTCAGGGTGATTGGCTGTGGCAGCAGGGAGGGCGGAGCCTGGGAAGGAGATGTTGGCGTTGTACGGCCGGCAGTGGACAGGAAATGACCCCCCCTACAGGACAGACAGGAAACAGTCCACGCTTTATCGACAACACAACTAGAAGCTAATGCTGAGCTGCATGTGGAAAGATACTGATGAAGCTAATATAAGCTAATGCTAAGCTACACAAAGACTTACAGATAAAGTGAGCGTGCTGTTCTGAAATAGAACAGCACAGAAGTCGACTTTTCTGTTAAAATTTTGCGTGAAGATGAAGCGTTAAAATGAAAGTTCATCTCTATAGACAGGATGGGTTATATATGAACGCCGTTAGCAGTTAAAGTGTCAGTTATATGTGACGCTGTTAGCAGTTAAAGTGTCAGTTGACATTAGTCAGCGTTCTGTTTCAAAGTAAAAGGTCGTACCAGGTCTCGGAGCAGATGGTGGGCCCGCTGGACCAGGTCCCCCTCCAATGGACAGGTCGGCATGGCAACCAGCATCAGCTGGAGGCTGCAGATCTGCAGGAGGACTAAGAGGACTGAAGACAGCGTCATGGTTCTGGTTCTGATGGTTTTTGTTTCAGGTGATCTTCGGCTGGTCTTGATGGATCTGGTCCCGGTTCTTCTGGTCCTGAGGTTCTGAAACAGACGTCAGTTTAAGATGAAGTTCTTCAGGTGGTCTTTTCCCCTGGTTTTGGTCCTGGTCAGAGCTGGACTGAGATGCTTCAGGTGTGCTGTGTGCACCGTAGGGGAGTTCAGGTAACCTGGAACAGAGAACAGCAGATTGGCTAGCTGTCAGGACCAATCAGCCAATCAGAGGCCGTGTACCTGTGTGAGTCATCAAACCACAGAGAGTCTGATCCAGACTACAGCAGCAGAGACCTGGACCAGGACAGGTGAGTCACTGCAGGTTCATTCAGGTACACAATCCTCTCAGAGGAGAGTGAAACCGTTTATTTCTTCTGACAGAAACAAACATGAAGTTTAAATAAAAACTGACGTCTGATTTCAAAGAAACACTGATGAACTTTTAATTATGACAAATATTTTGAAATCAGTGAATTGAATCAATTTATCTTCAAATGTTTGAATAATCTGAATATGATCAGTTATGAGAATAGTTTGATTTTATCTCAGATGTATTGATTTATTATTATTATTATTGTTGTTGGTGGCTGCAGCAGATTTAAACTATGCCTATATATTATGTGTACATATGCAGTATGTATACTATAGTGTCATTGTGTGGTGTATCTGCAATATGATAATTTATTGTAATTATAATGGAGCTACAGACTCCATAAGTGTTTGTTCAAATGTGATTAAAAAGCTGATTGATGAAGTATTTTTGTGAATTATTATTATTATTATAAATGAATCTCTCCTGTTTAATATATTTATATTTTTCGAATGTTCAGTTCAAGTACGATCAGTGAATCTTCAAACTGAACTGATGTTTCTGGATGAATCCTCGATGATTCTTTAAAAAACCACAAAAACCATGAGAGTCATAATGTGATGATGTCACTGTTCAACAGGCCTGTTGTAGTTTTATTCTGATGTGGAGGAGAAACGAACCCTGGACACACCATAACAGTGATGTGTTCACTGAGCGGAGGAAAAGTGAGAATGAGTGTCACAGTGAACGCAGTGACTCATCATCTCCACCTCGTTTGTCCTGCAGACAAAAATGATTTCACAGTTTTTAACTAAAAAGAATCATTTTCTCAAGTTTTCATACATCAAAACTAAAACAAATAAAGAATAAACCCTGTTGAACATGAGTTTGATATACCGAGTCAGAACCGTGTTTCTGTTGGCCGGCTCAGTCAGAGACGACGTCTGACCTGCAGCACACGGCGTCATGTGACGTTCTGTCTGTCATATTAACTCAAAGTGTCTCAGATGGAAACGTTCAGACTTAAGTTTCATTTCAGAGCTGTGAAACACAAAAAAGTGAGACTTTACGTGAAAGTTAATGTGACGTCACGTCCAATGAAAACGAGTGAGAGTGAAACAGATCAGTGATTCCAAACTTTTCTCTGTGAGCTGAAACAAAACTTGTTTCTGTTGTTCGTCAGATTTTCTGTTCGTCGCCTCGATGTGACGAAAGTTTCCACCGGAGCTGCAACACTCGACGTTTCTGACCGCGGTGAACGAGGAAATTCGACGCGTAGGAAACATGTTAGCGGTAACTGTGAGCTGTCGTCATCAAGCTTCAAATGTAACGTGTTTATTTATTTATTCATTTATTTATTTATGACATTTGATTGTGTGTGTACATGTTGATGAACATGAAGTTTAAAAGCAGCCGGTGAACTGGTGTCATCAGTTCTCAGAAAACGTTAACGTGATCAGAAAGAAGCTGTTTGACGAGTTACGACAGAAACAAGAGAAATGGAGGAAGTACTCGGATACTTTACTACAGTAAAAGTACTGATACCACACTTTAAAAATACTCAAGTAAAAGTCCTGAATTTGAGTAGAATCAGTAAAATGTAGTTAAAGCATTAAATATATTCAGTTTGGAGACATTTATCTAACAATTTTAGTTACTAGTTACTTTTCAGAATAGATTTTACAAACAAACCTGTGAATAATAAATTAAATGTTACAGATTAAACTACCAAACATTTTGTTATCATGATAAACATACAATTATATGAAAATATCTATATTTTTTTCTATTTTTTTATTTCATTAACTTTTAGTTGTAATTGAGTATTTGTACAACCTCTGGCTGGAAGTATTCAAACTCTGTACTTCAGTAAAAGTACTAATATCACAAAAATTAAAGTTAAAGTCCTGCACTGAAAATGTTTCGTCATTAAAAGTATCATCAGGAAAATGTAGTTATTCAAAGTACTTTTACTTGAGGACTGTACTTCAGTGCAGTTTTGAGGTACTTGTATTTTATAGTAGAAAATATTTTTACTTCACTACATTTTTCTGACAGCTTTAGTTACTAGATAAGTTTATAGACGACAGCACAATATATATAAGAATATAATACAAGTATTTAGTTGGTGGTACTCACATCCTTTACTAAAACTACTAATATCACAAAAATACTCTGTTACAAGTTAAAGTCCTGCACTGAAAATGTTTCTTCAGTCAAAGTATCATCAGGAAAATGTAGTTGAAGTATTGTCAGTAAAAGTATTGATTGTTTTTACAGGAAACAGAGTTGATCAGTAATCAACGAATGGACTGATCGTTACAGCTGCACTTGTACTAACTGTTGAGTAAACTAGTAACTGAAGCTGTCCAGTAAATGTAATGGAGTAAATGTAATGGAGTAAAAAGACTCTACCTCAAATCTGTACTCAAGTAAAATACTCGAGTTACTGTGGGCTACTTAGTTACTTTCCAGCTCCGAAAAACACAAATAAACAAAAAATAAACATAAATATGTTTTAAATATTTGTTGTCCTGATAAATTTAAAAATTAAGAAAAATAAAAACAAACAATATAACATATATATAATATATATATTACATATATATATAATATATAATATATATAAATATTTCCTGTTTGTTTCCTCGATATTATAATTTATATAAACTTAAATCTTCTGCATCAAAAACATGAACGGATGAAATAAACTCACCCGATGAGCCGCAGTGAAGTCCTGGAAGTCTTGAAAGTCCTGGAGGTGCTGAAGGTTCTGGCCCCTCTGGTTCTGGTTCTGGTCCCTGTGGCAGCTGGTTCTTGTGGTTCTGGTGATTGTCTCTGTCACGTCGGCTTTTAAATGAAGCTCCAGAAACTGAAACTCTGATGTCTTCAAAGCAAAATCAAAGCAAAAAAATTGGAAATTTCCCCTTTCAACCCTAACCTCACCCGCTTTCCTCACCCCTCACCCTTCCCCTCCCCTCCCCTCCCCCTCCGAGGCATCTTACGATGACTGTTAACACAAAACCACACAGTGACACAAGAACAAACAAACAACAAGAACAAACCAACAAAAAAAATAATCTGGATTGTTTCAGGAGGAAAATACACCAAATGTCCAAAAGTATCTAGACACCTGAACCCAGCTACTGTATTCATTTATATGGAGTTAGGGACAAACCGTGTCCATATAGTTTTGGCCAGATAGAGTTCAGTTTCAGTTAATTTCCCTCAGACCTCATCATTGCTAAAATACACTATATGGCCAAAAGTAAGTGGACGCCTAATTTCAATTAATCAATCAATTTTATTTAAAGAGCATGATCACCATACGGCATGTTCTCAATACACTTTACAATTAAAAAGTGTTCAGATTGTTAATTTTAGGATTAGGGAGAAATGAATGGAAACATGTAAAGACTGTAATATAGTTTCCTGCAGGAAAATGTTACAAAGTTATCAAGAGTGAAATCTGCTTATAATTTAACAACACTGGAGCTTTTAGGGAAACATTTGGAGGTTAACCTCATGGTTTCATTCAGGGATTTTATTGTTTTAATTCAGGGAGACTTTATCAGTAATCTGCTCAGTTTAAGGTGGATTTTAAGGGATAAAAGCACCTAAAACTTGGACCTTTAAACGGGCCAAGAGATCAACTGAAGGGTCAGAGAAAGAAGAAAATTATTGTTCAGAAGCTTCAATTCATGATTGTTTTCCTCAACTTTACTTTTTTTAAGTTTTTTGTTTTCACGTCTCAGAAAACTAAAGATAAATAAAAGAATCTGACATTCTTATATCTTATCATATATTCTTATATATTTTTAAAATCTCTTCCTTGATGAGGTGCTGACACCAGGTCCACTTCATACAGGGTGAACAGCAGCGGTTGGAAACAGTGGACGGACAGATTGTGCTGATTCAGATTCAGATGCTGTCTCATGAACTTTTCCCCATTATTTCATCGTAAGGAGCCGAGAACTCTCGCGTGTTCGATTCCACTTTGCATATCTTCATGTTTCTGTATGAATCAAAGTAAACTGTCGTCACACATTCAGACTCATTCAGGATGCGGTTTAACCCCCGAAATCTTCAGTTTACATTTACAGAGAAGAGTCAACAGAGAGAGGGGAGAAAAGAAAGACGGCACTGAGTTTGAGACGGACCGAGGCAGGAAGTGGAGGCTCAGTTTACATTTAGACAGAACAGAAAGAAGGACGGATGAGCGAGTCGAGGATCTGACTGTGACAACAGGAAGGAAACCACGTAACTCCTTCTACAACTTCAGTCTGAATGACTGTCAGCTGCTGTTTGTAGAGAAATGTAGAGAAGGAAAGTCCTCCTCATTCAGTTTCCACTTTCAGGACAAATGATGAAACCAAAGTGCCTGCAGGCTCGTCAGTTAATCAGCTGCGTCAGCACATTTTCCACCGTTAAATAATCAAGAGTCACATCGTTAAAATATCTATGAACATGTTTCAACATCACAGTTACATGATCGATTCAGTGCTAACGTGAAATAATAATAAATATCTGCTGGTTGTACCTCAGCCATGGACATGTTATTAGATACTTATAGGCCTACCTGTACACACATATGGAAAATATTCCTCTTTCTGTCTCTTTGAGCTGATTTCTGTCTCTTTGTAGCTGATTTCTGTGTCTTTGTAGCTGATTTCTGTGTCTTTGTAGCTGATATCTGGCTCTTTGTAGCTGATTTCTGGCTCTTTGTAGCTGATTTCTGTGTCTTTGTAGCTGATTTCTGTGTCTTTGTGGCTGATTTCTGTGTCTTTGTAGCTGATTTCTGTGTCTTTGTAGCTGATTTCTGTCTCTTTGTAGCTGATTTCTGTGTCTTTGTGGCTGATTTCTGTGTCTTTGTAGCTGATTTCTGTGTCTTTGTAGCTGATATCTGGCTCTTTGTAGCTGATTTCTGTGTCTTTGTAGCTGATTTCTGTCTCTTTGAGCTGATTTGAGGGCCTTTAGGTCAGCGGACCGAGCAGAACTCAAGCATGTTCAAAGAGAACTTAAACACAGCATCAGGGAGAGTAAGGACAACTACAGGAGAAAACTGGAACACAAACTGGAGAACAACAACACCAGGGACGTATGGAGTGGGATGAGAGAGATAACCGGCTTCCAGAGGAAAGGTGGAGGAGCAGCTGAAGGAAATGAACAACGAGCATGACTACAGGCTGGTCACACTGACCTCTCACATCATGAAGGTCATAGAGAGACTAATTCTAGCTCACCTCAGACCCCTAGTGTGCCCATCACAGGATCCCCTACAGTTTGCATATCAGCCCCATGTTGGGGTCGATGATGCAATCATATACCTGCTGCAGGAAGCCTACTCCGCGTCATGTTCTTTGACTTCTCCAGCGCCTTCAAGACCATCCAGCCCAGGCTGCTGAAGGCCAAACTGGAGAACATGCAGGTGGATTCTCCGCTCGTCACATGGGTCGATGACTATCTGACAGGCAGACCGCAGTTTGTGAGATTACAGAACTGTGCTGTCTCCCTTCCTCTTCACCAGCTACACTGCAGACTTTAAGTACCGCACTGAGTCGTGTCATCTGCAGAAATTCTCTGATGACATGGCCATTGTGGGGCGTGTAGAGGGCAGGAGGGAGGGTGAGTTCAGGGACCTAGCCGACAGTTTTGTTAAGTGGTGTGGGGAGAACCACCTGCAGCTGAACGTGGTGAAGGCGAAAGAGATGGTGGTGGACTTCAGGAGGAACCAGCCCTCGCCCTCTCCAGTCTGCATTGGTGTGAAAGATGTTGACATTGTGGACTCAAACAAAGACCTGGGTGTTGTGCTGGACAATAAACTGGAGTGGTCTTGATTTCTGTGTCTTTGTAGCTGATTTCTGTCTCTTTGTAGTTTATATCTGTCTCTTTGTAGCTGATGTGTCTCTTTGTAGCTGATTTCTGTGTCTTTGTAGCTGATATCTGTCTCTTTGTAGCTGATATCTGTGTCTTTGTAGCTGATTTCTGTGTCTTTGTAGCTGATATCTGTCTCTTTGTAGCTGATATCTGTGTCTTTGACTTGATTTCTGTCTCTCTGTAGCTGATTTCTGTCTCTTTGTAGCTGATTTCTGTCTCTTTGTAGCTGATTTCTGTCTCTTTGTAGCTGATTTCTGTGTCTTTGTAGCTGATATCTGTCTCTTTGTAGTTTATATTTGTCTCTTTGTAGCTGATTTCTGTGTCTTTGTAGCTGATTTCTGGCTCTTTGTAGCTGATTTCTGTCTCTTTGTAGCTGATATCTATCTCTTTGTAGCTGATTTCTGTGTCTTTGTGGCTGATTTCTGTGTCTTTGTGGCTGATTTCTGTGTCTTTGTAGCTGATATCTGGCTCTTTGTAGCTGATTTCTGTGTCTTTGACTTGATTTCTGTCTCTGTGGCCATCATATGTCTCTTTTGTTTTGTGACTTTTGTATGTATTAATTATGTATAAATTCACTTTCACATTTAATTTGCATTATATTTATTGATTTATTTATCAGAATGAGAATCATCAGAAATACTTTATTGATCCACGCACATGGAGGAAATTGTGTATGTGACGTCAATTATATGTCTGTTTGTATTTTTTCCCTTGTTCATTCCACAAACTTATTTATTTCTGTATTTTCTGTTGATATTCCTTCATCCAGTTGTGTTTCATAATACAAATGAGGATGCTGTTGTAGGGACCCACAGATGAAGTCATTCATTTTGGATTTCAAAATGGACTCTGAACTGAACTCAGTTCCCCAGAAATCCCCAGTCTTCACACCTTGATGCAAAGACTGCCAAGAGATGCAGCTTTAGGCTGCTATTGGTCAGGGTGACAGACCCCCCACTGAGCAGACAGTCAAAACTCCAGCTCCTTGCTTTGTTCTCTCTCTTCTCCACCTCCTGGATTCTTCTGGGCCCCCAGCTCTTCTCCTGAGAGCTGTCAGCTGCATTTCCAGCAGGCCCAAAGAACTTCTCCCCACTGCAGCGACACAAGGTCCTGCTATTCCAGCTCAGTTAGTGCCAGCAGCTGCAACACAAAGCTTACCAGCTAACTCCACAATCCAGGGAACACAAAGCAAGTTAGCACTGAGTTGCTATCCCTGCAAAGGAAAGGAGTGACCAGTTTCCTCCGTCCGCGGTCTTTCATCAGACAATGCACAGCAAGAACTGTACCGTTCAACATTGAGATCACAACCTTCTCCTGCTTGGCTCATCAGCTAAGGAACCATCAGCAGCTTTTCTTCAAAGACTGGTAACGCTGAACTGGGCCTAGATAGCACACAGCATAGCATAGCATATCACAGCTATATTTTTGAGTCTCTGAAGTCATTTTGTTGGTCTTCATTGGAAAGGTTTTCATAAAAATACTTAAGGTAGTTCAAGTAAATCAGTGGAAGTACACAAATATTATTATCAGCTTCATGTATTTATATAATCAGCAGTAAAAAAAAACAAGTTATCATCAGTTCATCATAACATCGTTAACAAGATACTTTCTGATTTCTAGCTGCACATCAATAAATACAAACTGTTCAATAAATAAATAAATAAATAAATAAATAAATAAATAAATAGGATGAGATCATCAATAGAAACATGATCACAGATCAATAAGTGTCTCGTGGAGCAGAGTTTGTCTCTCACAGAGAAACAGAATCAGACTCATGGATGAGACGTGTCAGAGCTGCTGCTGAGTCTTTGCAGAGCGCCTCCTGATGGACGCCACCAGCAGGTACAACCGGTCCAGGTGCAGTTTAGTTTCCTTCCGGATCAGCTCCCAGGACGCAGTACTACCACCCTGTACACACACAACTACAGTCAGTACTACTACTTTCAGCCAGTACACACAGTGATACAGCGAGTACTACAGCAGTACTTGTACTCACAGTGTGGTACACAGTACATGTCTCCAGCCTCCTGTAGTACTTCCTCAGTCTGCTGTCTGCTGAGCTGTTAGTCGACACCTGCAGACAGAAACACAGTGCAGATTGTTTCTCTGTGTTCGCTTCAACACATTAAAGGAAACGAAGCGGAAACACTAAGAGGAGTTGAAGTGGCAGCTGAAGCAGAAATACTGAGAAGCTGAAGTGGCAGCTGAAGCAGAAACACTGAGAGGAGCTGAAGTGGCAGCTGAAGCAGAAACACTGAGAGGAGCTGAAGTGGCAGCTGAAGCAGAAACACTGAGAGGAGCTGAAGTGGCAGCTGAAGCAGAAACACTGACAGATGCTGAGTTTCAGTGTTTGTTGAAGTCAAACTGCTGAGAGGTGCTGAACGTTATATAAACGTTAGTTGAAGTCCTGAAAGGAGTTGATGTGACAAGTCTGACAACTGAAAGAAAACAGTTGAACTGTTGACTGAAACACATGAGCTGAAGTGGTCAAAGGAGTTGAAGCGTCCGTCTGTCTGTCTACTCACACAGGTGTTGAGTCCGTCTATCTGGCGGTCGATGACCGTCAGGAAGTGTTCGGTCTCGACGGTATCCCAGGTAGCGGAGGACAGGTTGTCATGGTGATAGAGATCAGAAATCAGCTCCAGACTGTCTCTGATGAAAACCAACTGAGACTCCACCTGGAGAGAGAGAGGGAGACAGGAGTGAATTCTAGCTTTCTGATTGGCTGATAGAGCTGATGTCATCAGTTGATGTGTTTGCATGTAAATGTGTCCTGAAGTGTGTCGGTGTGAACATGTGAAGAATAATAAAGGACCTGAACAACAGAAATGATCTGAAGGGAAAGTCAGTGAGCTCACTGCTGACAGTCTGCAGCTCAAACACTTCACTGAAAGGAGTTCAAGTGAAGCCGGAGACAACCAAACACTGAATACAGCTGAAGTGAAAGTGCTGAAGTGTCAGATTGACTGACTGACTGACTGACTGACTGATTGATTGATTGATTGATTGATTGATTGGTTACCTTATCCCTCTGTATCCGTCTGTAGAGTTTGTCTGGAAAGGGAACTGGACTCTCCTGATCAGTCAGCTGACCACCCTGAAACAACAACAGATGACACTTCAATATACCACAAACTGCTGGAAACTGAAGTGGTTCCACTGGTCTACATGAAGGAGGAACTGAATAAGTAAAAACGTTCAACGATCAATACCGAACTCTTGCAATAATTTTTCTTACCTACAAACATTTTTGAAATAACATTATGTAAACAAATCTGACAAAATACTGAATAATATCAATTCTGTGTGTGCAAATGTTTCCTGAATGAATTTGTCTATACATGTAAACATGTAGAGTTTATCTTATATTGACATTTTCTCTGTGATCTGATCATTTTCTTATCAGTCCTCGTTGTCTCAGATGTGACAGATGCTTGCTGCTGTTGTACTTTGTTAAAACTCCACTAGATGTCACTAACAAGCCCGCAGCAGCTTTAAAGGGCCACTTCATAGTTTTTAACAGTCACATGAGCAGCAGTGTGTTATTGTCTTTAATCATTCGTCCTGTTTCACTGACTTCTAATCTGAAACTTTCTTTATCTGCTTGTCTCACTTTATGAACATCAGCTGTTCTCACATATACATATACACATTTAATTCCTGTTATACACAAACATGTTTACTTTGATATCTGTCCACATATGTCAACATTTACAGTTTATTTTATATTTATGTGAATATAGTTATTATTCACTGACACATGACACCTCCTGGAGAAACATTTGGAGCTCCTCAAGGACCTCACAGAGACTCTTAGCACATATTCAAGAAACTCTTTCAAAACCCACTGAACCTCTTCAACTACCCCTCAAACACCTTCAAGGACTCCTGGAGTCTCCGCCTGGACTCCTGGAGTCTCTTCCAGGACCTGGTGTGAGTGTATGTGGACTCACCATGAGGCGGATGTGTTTCAGAGAGGTCCTGCTCAGGTGAGCGTACTGTGTAAGCCAATCACAGCAGAGGACAGGAGTTAAGCTGCTGCAGAGGACGAGGAGCAGGCTGGTCCAGCTGAACATGATGATGATGATGATGATGATGATCAGATGATGATGATGCTGCTCTGCTGTGGGTCAGTGTGTCCAACATGCTGCTGATCTGTGTTCAGCTCTTTTTATTCCAGACAGGAAACAGAAAACAGAGCAGAGAAAAGTCCCGCAGTGTTTCCACTCTCACTTTCCACACTGAACTCCACAGTACAAGAATATCATGGAGGTAAAAGTACCTCAGAGTTGTGGTAAAAGTACTTTGATATTAGTGTAGTTTGTGTCAGGACGTGTTTGAAGAGTGTTTCTTACATTTGGCTCACTCAGTGATTTTCAGCTGATGTCAGGTCAGTTTAAGATCATTTATTGAAGAACAAAAACATTTTGATAAATAACCCACATAAATAATTATTATTTCATGATTATGACTGACCGTGGGAACATATTTATTTTTTATCATGTTTTAACACCTTTAGAGTCAAAACTGCAGAACGAGCCTTTAAAATGAATTCTGACAGAATTCATTCTGTGTGTGTATGTGTGTGTGTGTGTGTGTGTGTGTGTGTGTGTGAAGTCCCTTCACTTTCATTTTCCAAAGCAGCTGCCCCACATGAAGTCACACACAGCTCTACAAAATAAAAGCCCGCAGTTCTTCTCTTCACCAACAGAACAGCAGAGATCATTTTTACTGTGTATGTGGGTGGGTGCGTGCGTGTCTGTGTGGGTGCGTGTGTGTGTGTGTTTGTGGGGGGGGGGTGTTTGTGATCACAGATCACATATACAATGTCCATCAACTATGTTATGCTTTTATTCTGAAAGCAGCTTTTCATCTGTTTCCTGTTCTCCAAACAGCTGACATCAGCCTCGTTTTCACTTTCTGGTTGTAAAGGGAACTGCCGTTGATGATGTCAGCAGATCAATAAACACACTGATTGTTCGTGATGATTATCAGCTTCATATCAATATAACTCAACCAAATCAAAGTCTGTGAACGACAGATTCTAAATCATCGGAGCCTTCTTGTAAATTCAGCATTAAATCAAAACATGAAGCTGTTTCCTTGTAAAAAGTGTCAGTGAAAGTACAAGAAGGTTGTTAATAAAGTTCTGTCCACTGTGATTGTGTTAATAAAGTTCTGATCTGTTCTGTCCACACCAATGTTCACAGGAACTGGCAGGACATGAGATTCCTGTCTCTCCTCACACTTGATAGAAACAGCTCAAAAATCTGCTTTGGTTTGTTTCCAGTTGTTAACAGTGAGGTTCCTCTGAACACATTAATCTGCTGAGTTAAAACCAAACCATGACACGTCAATCAGCCCAGAGACGGAGACGGGTTCAGACTGTGCAGCTCAGCTGGAATCAGCTCTGATGTTAATATGATTCCTCAAGAGAAACAAAAGCTGTGGAGCTGTTTCCACATGTCAGAGAGCAGAATGTGATGTTGAACCATATTATTTATCTGAACGTCACATTCCTTCACCTTCTTCTGAGGAAGTGTGTTGAAGCTGTGCTCAGAGGCAGAGGTACTGACCTGTGTCCAACCACCGGCCCGTGACCTCCGGCTTCCTGTCAGTTCTGCTGCTGCTGCACACAAAATGATCCAAACTGGTTCTGGTTGTTTAAATGTCGCTTCATCTTCACAGTATTTTAAATGTTACTTTGTTCATTGACTCACCTCAGAATACATTTTCAGAAGATCATCATTTTACATTTTAAATCAGCTTTTTAGTTTTAAGTTTATTCATCACCTGATTATTTCTAGTTGTGTTGTAAAGAAACAATAGTACAGTAAACAGTAACCAGTACAGGCGACTTCTTTGTCCCCAGACTCCCTTAACAAATGTGTCAGTTTAGTGAGTTGTTGAGTTGGAGACACTTTATAAACTGTGTGAAACTCTGTCTCTGACAGATTCTGACTTATTTGTTCCTTCTTGTGAATTCAGCAAATGTTCTACATGAACTTCTTTCTGTCTTTGAGTAGAAACATGGAGTGTTTGTTTTGTCTCAGTGATGGACGGGTTTGTTTCATATAGAGCAGGAAATGACATCACATCACATCAGCTGAGAGTTCTTCACCCTCTTCATGCTGACTCTTCCTCCATGTTGAGTGTTTGACTCCTGATTGTAATCTATTACTGAGGAACTCGTCTCACCTGAACAGCTGTACCTGTGGAGGTGAGGGGCAGGGGGCGGAGTCAGAGAGGCCCAGGAAGTGAGCACACCGACAGACAGACAGACAGACACAGACAGACAGGATATTGTGGTGGTTTGTGGATTTAACGGTAAAAGCTGCACGAGAGCCTCCTGAAACACTTCCTGTTTGAGAGAGCCGTGTGGGCGCGCGCTGGGAGGGAGTCGCACGTGAACCCCGTTAGTCTCTGATGTTTGATCTGTTGTCTGTCTGTCTGTCTTCGTGTCTCTCCTTCGGTAACGGGTCCGGCCTATTTCCGGTTGCCTCGCGGTGTTCGGGGAGTTGACTGGCAGGCGGGGTCGGATCGGGGCTCGCGCGTAACGCGGAAATAACTCCAGTCAGCACGTAAGAAGTCGTCTAGTGGATCGATAATCAGTTATTGATGGGTGTTTGGCAGTGTGACGTCACACAGCTGGACCGTATCGTCAGGTGGAGGTGAGCTGGGTTTTTTAATGAAGCAGCAGGTTTTAAATCAGCTGGAGACTGTGCTCACCTCGATCCTTTAATCCTCTGTTTTCTCTATGGAGTCTGGTACAGAGAGCTGCAGAGGGAACAGTTAACGGACAGCTGGTGTCCGGACGGTGTTGACGTGTATTGATCATCTCACACTGAGGATGTTTGATCAGGGATTGATTGTGTATTAGTTGTTTCGGCCTCTGACGTCACACAGTTACTGATGTACAGATCGATCTGATCAGCAGCTGCTTTATATTAACAGCGTTGATGACAGGAACAGAACAGGTGATGAGTCAGCAGGTTGAGCTCAGGTGAGGCGACCCTGCAGACCACCGTGCTGGACTGGACCAGTGGTAGTTAAACCACACCCTCTTTCTCTCTCTCTGTACATCCTGCTGCTCGTTCTGCATCCTGAAACACACACTGCTCTCCTCCACAGCACGTGTGTGTCACAGTCTCTCTGATCCACCACAGACTGGACCAGGACCAGGACCAGGACCAGGACTAACATAGACTGTGGATTAAGGATCAGGATTGAGATGTTCATGTTCAACAGTAAAACTGTGACGGTGATCCTGCTGTCAGTGCTGCTGCTGGGGTGAGTCTGTGTACTAATACTGCAGATACTACTACTAATACTACTAGTACTACTACAAATACTACTACTAATGATACAAATACTACTACAATAGTAATGTCCTATTAATATAATTCAAAGACTATTAAAGTTAAAGGTAGAGTCAGTAGGATTTGTCCCAGCTGTTCCTGAACGCACCACAAAGATAGTTGATAGTTGAGTCTCATTCCCAGGACGTCAAACAGCCACATGTTGGGTTGGTAAAGCGTCCCGAGCAGCAACAAAGTGAGAAAACAAGAAAATCCCTGCAGATACGAGACACTAACACGCCTTTTCTCCCCATTCCAGCCTCCCTCTCTGTCTGTTTACGTCTTCTTACGTCTTTGTTTCGTCTTATTGCGTCTGTTTAATCCCATTTTTTTAAAAACTGACAATTAAAGAAATGTGTTGAGTCGTCTTCACTCTGATTACCTCCTCTGATTGATGCTCACTGATTGATTGATTGTTTCTATTTGAATCCACAGAGTTCTGTACTGCTACATCTACCAGTCCCACAGGTAACACACACACACACACACACACACACACACACACACACACACACACACACACCCTAATCATTAAGCATAGTAGCAGTGCTGCTGTTGAATACATACAGGAGGAAACACAACCCTGATATAAATGATAAAACTACAGCTGTAGTCCTCACACAGAGATGGTATAACTGTTTGTGTGTGTGTGTGTGTGTGTGTGTGTGTGTGTGTGTGTGTGTGTGTGTGTGTGTGTGTTTCAGATTCATGTCCGTGGAGCGAGAGGAGATAACAGCTGACTTCCGGTCAGTAACACGAACACTGTCTCTGCCCTGGGTGTTGACTGAAAGGTTTATCAGCTCACTGACCTTCACACAGAGCAGCTTTTACCTGCTCACCTGTTTACCTGTTCACCCATTCACCTGCTCACCTGAACCCCTACAGCTGTACCTCAGTGTATTAACATACAATTTAAAACCCGTCATTAAACATTTTTAAATCTGTACGAGTCACATCAGTGTTGGGACAGTTTCCTCGTTCCGTCTTCAGACTGTGGAGGCTGTTTGTACTCCGGTGTGTTTAAAGGGTGGAGGCCATTAATGAGTCAACAGGAGGTGCCACCAGCACATTCCTGCTGTGGGTTTTCAGTGATGCAGAACTCCTCAGTGAGTTCCTGATGACAGCTCAGACTCTTGGATCATTATCTGGTCTGAGGCTGTCAGGATCAGAACAGGACCGACCTGATGTGTCTCCACCTGTACAAACAAACGAACAAACAGTCCTCTACAGGAACACACATGTCACATGACACGTGACTTCTGTTTGTTCAGTGAAGTCACCTGAGCTCTGATGGAAGCTTAGTTTCATATTCAACCATCTATAATCAGTGTCCAAGCTCTGTGACGACACTAGAAGCTCTGTGACGACACTAGAAGCTCTGTGACCTCGCGAGAAGCTCTGTGACCTCGCGAGAAGCTCTGTGACCTCGCGAGAAGCTCTGTGACCTCACTAGAAGCTCTGTGACAACACTGTCACATCATGCTGGATAACATGAGTCAGCAGGTTTTACACTCACTTGTGGAGTCCGTGCAGCTGGAGGTCATGAAGGACCAACTGAGACGTTTTTCACTCAAACTGTTAAAGTGAATCTGTGAACAACTGAAAACAGAAGAATTCTGACTGACTGTTCAAACACATCCTGTCCTCAGTCCATCAGCCACACAGGCTCAGGTTCTGGTTCTGGTTCAGGTTCAGGTGTGATCACCTGGTGGCAGATGTGGAGAACTACAATGTAGACACTGATATCTTACTGAATATACCGAGAGCTTTACTAATGTCAGAGACACAACGGTGAAGACACACAAACAACAACACACGCAAACAACAACACACGCAAACAACAACACACGCAAACAACAACACACGCAAACAACAACACACACAAACAACAGTTTTGTGGACGATCCATCAGACGAGCAGTTCTCTGATTTTTGGGTTCACTGTCTCGTTCTTCTCATCAATCAATGAAACTGGCCCCAAAAACAGATTCAGCCAATCACTGATGACTGAAACTGTTTCCAGGTGTCCTGGAGAACCTGGAATGAGAAAATGATACAGACCAGACTGTCAGGAGAAAACAATCGTTTTAATAATTAATTATTAAGTGTCACAAAATGTGTGTGTGTGGGTGTGTGTGTGTGTGTGTGTGTGTGTGTGTCCTGCAGATTTGCTGAAGTCCATGAGAGTCGCAGCTTCCACCTGGTGTCTCCTGACCAGTGAGTATATGCGTCATCTCCATCATCACAGAGCTAACAGAGCTAACAGAGCTAACAGTGGTAACAGAGCTAACAGAGCTAACAGAGCTAACAGTGATAACAGTGGTAACAGAGCTAACAGAGCTAACAGAGCTAACAGTGGTAACAGAGCTAACAGTGGTAACAGAGCTAACAGTGGTAACAGACTGTTTGTTTATTTGTGTTGTGATGAGGAAACTGTTTGTGTTTCAGTCTGCAGTACAAACAGCCGAGCATCGAGCACGGGTGAGTATCACTCACTGATGTTTGTTGTTGTTTGTTGTTGTTGACGACATGTGTTTGATGATGTCACTCTGTATCTCTGCTCATAGTCGTAGCGACGTGGTGTCGGTGACGCCCTGGTTGGCTCCTGTGGTCTGGGAGGGAACCTTTAACCCGGTTCTACTCGACAGCATCTATAAGCCTCAGAACATCAGCGTGGCAGTCACCGTGTTCGCTGTTGGAAAGTAAGTATGACATCACAACGCTGTGGTTTCCATACCACCCTAAATGCAGCATTTATGGTATGACCTTTGACCTTCTGGACAGGTACATCATGTTCCTGAAAAACTTCCTGGAGACAGCAGAGCAGCACTTTTTCGTTGGTTTCAACGTGCACGTGTACGTGTTCACCGACCGGACGAAGGAGGTGCCCCAAGTCAAGATGGCCGCCGGCAGACAGGTGATCGTCGTTACTGAACAAAAGTCAGTTCAGGTGAAATCAGACAGGTGATCGTCGTTACTGAACAAAAGTCAGTTCAGGTGAAATCAGACAGGTGATCGTCGTTACTGAACAAAAGTCAGTTCAGGTGAAATCAGAAGAAGTAAAAGCATCATTTTTAAATTCATCCACCTTCTGGAGAAATTAACTGTCGTCCATGTTTTAGTCATAAGAGCAGCTGTTGTTCTGGATGTTTAATAACCTCTTCCTCTTCCTGCTCCTCTTCTTCCTCCTCCTCCTCCTCCTCCTCCTCTTCCACTTCCTCTTCCCTCCCCTCCTCCTCTTCCTTCTCTTCCTCCTCTTCTTCCTTTTCTTCCCCTTCTGCCTCTTCCTCATCCTCTTCTTCCTCCTCTTCCTTGTCCTCCCTTTCTTCCTCTTCCTCCTCATCCCCCTCTTACTCATCCTCTCCTTCCTCTTCCTCCTCTTCCTCTCCCTCCTCTTCCTTGTCCTCCCCTCTTCCTCTTCCTCTCCCTCCTATTCCTTCTCTTCCTCTTCCTCCTCTTCCTCTCCCTCCTCCTCCTCTTCCTCTTCCTTGTCCTCCCTCTCTTCCTCTCCCTCCTTCTCCTCCTCCTCTTCCTCTTCCTCTTCCTGGTCCAGCTGACAGTGCGGGCTGTGCCCAGCTCGAAGCGTTGGCAGGAGATCTCAGCTCGACGGATGGAGCTCATCCAGCTGCTGATCGAGGAGGAGCTTCATAACACCGACTACATCTTCTGTCTGGACGTGGACTCCAAGTTCCACGGTCGCTGGGGCAGCGAGTCGCTGGGCGGACTGGTTGCCGTCATACATCCAGGTCAGTACATGATGCTGGACCTCCAGCAGAGTCCACCGTCCTGATCCAGTCTGCCTCTAACTACCGTCAGCGTGTCTGCTGCCACCTGCTGGTGTCAATACGACTGTCACAGATGTTCAGATGGTTCAAATAGAGCCAACATCTACATCCCAAAGTGACCTCATCAGATCAGGCAACAGCTCCAGGAAGTGTCTGCTGGATATAACGTCAGTCCAGTGTCTCTGCAGCCTGTCCTCACACACGTCTTTATACGAGCTTGTGTTGAATCTTTCCATGAAGCGTTGTCAGAAGATGAATCAAGTAAAGGACCGTCCTCATGAGGAAGTCTTTCTGTTGTTACCTCACAGTGAAGGTTTCTGCTTTACTGCAGGCCGCTGATCTGGTCGTATTCTGTTTCTCACTTTGAGCTGCTGCAGAAGTCTGTTGGGATGCTAACGCAGCGACAGGAACAACACCTGCGTCTGTCTTCAGTAAAGTTTCTGGCTAGCTTAGCTGCCAGGTAGCAGCAGGAATGAGTCCTAAACCCTGAAATATGTTTTTGCATTTTTGCACTTCCAGTTTCCTCATCTCGATCGATGTTTTGTTGCCTGAAGTCTGTTGTGAACACAGGCTGAAGAGATCTACTCAAAATGGCTAACAAGTGTCTAAATGAGACTACAGAGGTTGTCAGGGACATTAAACGTCCTCACAGCGAACACGGAGACTCATCTACTCACTAGTCCGTCTTTACAGGCCCACTTTAGTTACACACTGTTCTGACTGACTTTACAACTCGTACATTGATCAGTTTATAGAAAACCTGGATAGTAATTGTGCAGTAAGACGCTCAGTGGTGGAGACGTTTAAGTCATGTGACCGTGATGTCGTCTGTTTGTAGCCTAGCATTAGCTTTTTACTGCTACACATTTAATTTACACTTCAAACATCAGAGTGGAGTTCATCTGTGGAGATTATCTGGATGAACAGAACCTGGAAGGATCAGAAACTTGTGTTTGACACAGATTATTTTCTGTGATAATCCCACAGAACCAGAGTGATGCTAACTTCAGTTAGCTACAAAGATACTTAATCTGTGAAGCTCTCTATTAATTAAAACTGTTCTGAATGTCAGCAGGTAACCAGGAACTTCTGTTTCCTGGGACTATATTCTGAGGCGGAGGGATACTCACTGTCAGATGACTGTAATGTGCTCACGGCTCTAGCTGTCCAGGTGAAGTGTGTGATCTGACCTCATGTTAAGGTTTGTTGTTTTCTACCTGTGTGTGCAGGTTACTACAAAGATGACCGCAGCAGGTTCCCCTACGAGCGGAGGCCTGAGTCCAGAGCCTACCTGGCCCCAGGTGAGGGCGACTTCTACTACTGCGGGGGGGCGTTTGGAGGCCTGGTACAGGAAGTACACCTGCTCGCCAAAACCTGCCGCAAAAACTTCGAGGCTGACGCCAAGGAGAACATCGAGGCTGCCTGGCAGGAGGAGAGTCACCTGAACAGGTAAACGCAGTCGCCTGAACAGGTAAACGCAGTCACCTGAACAGATGCTGACCCTTGCTGTGTTCTGATGACTGTACTTCCTGTTGGTTCAGGTACATGTGGATCAACAAACCCAGTAAGGTGTTGTCACCTGAGTACCTGTGGCAGGACTTCAAGTCCAGAGAGCCTGAGATTCACATCATCAGATTCTCTGGAGTCGTCAAGAACTACGCTGAGATCAGACCCAACGTCTGAGAGTCCGGACTGGACTAGACCGGACCGGACTGGACCGGATCGGATCGGACCGGACTTGACTGCACTGGACTGGACTGGACTGGACCCGACTAGACTGAACTTTTCCACAAAGCACCTCGTCTTCTGTCTGAATCTTCAGGTCTGAACACTCAGGACCTTTAGTCAAAGTAGCATCACCCCTACTGAGCATGTGCATCTCTTGTTGGAGGCCTCATTCAGACCGGCGCTGAGCGATGTGCGGCGGTGTGAGTGTCATTTGGTTGTTGTGTGACGTCATGTTGTGAACTTTAACTCCTGCTGCTGTCTGAATGAGGCCTCACTCACAACATCTGTCATGCTGTTTTTCCACCAGCACTTTTGGCCGCGCCAGGTCAAACCGAGCTGTGCTGGTTTGTTTTTCCATCACCAGTTTTACTGCGCCGAGCTGAGCCGACCCGCGCCGGAGATGGACCTGCTCCGGAATAGGGCCAAGCCAGGCCCGTCCCGCCTAAAAAACGGGCTGCGGTGACGTCTCACGACTGTGGCCAACCCGTGATGAGCACCCGCCTCCCCCTCAAATCAATACTCAGTACTTTTGTAGTTTCTAACTGAATCTCTTTAGTTTCTCTCGTCCTGTTTGTTCTTTCAAACATCGGCTGTGTTTTATCGTTTCTTGTTTACTTTCAGCTGGTTCAGGAGTCGTGTTCAGTTACTGCTGACCTGACTTAAATGACCAAATAATGGGGGGCTTTTGAAGGAGTTATAGGAAATGAAACGTATTTGTAGGACAAGCGTGTCATTGGTTTAAGACACACCTTCCAACAGGTAGACCAGTCGTAGTAGAAATGCAAATCCCTGCCGCGCCAAGTCAAACCGAGTAGAACCAGGCCGGCCGATGCGATGGAAAAACGGCATCAGACGGTGGAGTGAGTGGATCAGTTTCCAGTCGGACGTCTTACTTCAGTTTTAATCTCAGCGCTGATTGTTTTCTAATGACGTACACAACTCAGGTGACCTACACTCTGCCATCACTCTGGGGCTCTATGTAATTAATCAAACACTTTTTTATTGGCTCATTGTGAGCAGATTGTAACGTGATGTGAAAATGAGACCTTCCCCATCTCTCTCTGTTGCCTACAAAGCCTACGGTGTTTTTCTTTCTGCGTCAGTCTGATGTGACTTCATTCATGTTCCCGAGTGCCTCGTCTCAGGGCCTCTCTCCGCTCCGCTAACAGAGAGCAACAGTAGCTTACCTTAGTTTAGAAATGGAGTCTGTGAACATAAACTATTGACCTGCTTAGACGCTACACAAGAGTTCCACAGAGAACCTTTTACGCTCTTGAACGCAGCCTGTGTCCGGTCCAGACTCAGGCTCTCAGGTTCAGACGGCTTGTGTTCTGTGTCATGATGTGAAATGTTGTCACGCTACAGAAACGTGATTTCCACGAGAGCAGAGAAGAAAGAAGACGAGCTAAAGCAGGAAGGCTAAGTGAAAGCTAGCTAGTGCGATGGCTTCAGGTTAACCTGAGCTGAAGCTAAAACACAATCTGCTTTTCTCCAGCTGTTTGTTTAAGAAACAGAGTTTAAACATATCTGTACTTCTGTTTGTTAACTAGCTTAAATAAAGACGTATCTAAATCTGGTTCCGCTAAAGCTAACTAGCTTAGCAGAGCAGAAGGCTGCCATCTTAGCTTTTAACAGAAAATTCATATGACTCGATGTAGTTCAAAACATTAACTTGTAAATTAATTAATTATTATTTGAATATGCTGTAAATATGGATAGTAAACAGGTGGAGAGATGCTTGCTAGCTAAGCTAAGCTAAAAAGGCACAAAGAAAGCAGAAAGACCACGTTTTGTTTGTAGATGTTGTGTTTTCCCCGACACGTCTTGGACTTCAGCAGACGACCAATCAGATCTTCATGGTACGCTCACAGTGTGGTTTGATTCAGATTACTACGTCTGGCCGGTAACTTAAGTTATGTTAGTTAGTGTGTATGTGACGTTAACTTTACTACGTTAGTCAGTGAAATAACTCACTGTTGATTTCTGTTAAGCCGACTGCACTCTGACTTTTAGATGAGTGTAACAAGCTAATATTAGTTAGCGTGTGAGCTAACGTCATGTGAAGAATGACCTGTCACAGCGTCTCTCTGAGTCAAAGGCCGTCAACAAGAACCAAAACTAAACTACAATGACATGATTTTAAAAGTCGCTCCAGCTGCAGTGGGTGGAGGAGTCACATCACAACTACAACCACGGTCACGTTGACATCTTATTAAAGGTTTATATAACGTATGTTCGACTGCAGTTGATGTATGTTACACCGTGTTCGGCTCTGATGATCAGGATCAGTGATTCCGTCCCTCTTTTCATCTCTGAAGACTTTTATAAAAACCACTTCCATCTGTTTGTTTCTCTGTGTAACGTTCAGGAACAGCTCTTTGAAATTCATCTTTCATTAATCAACTCAGGGATGTTTGAACCTCTGACATCACTTCCTGTCTTGCTCTCCTCAGTAATGATTTCACATTTTCTTCTGAGCTAAGAATCATGTTTTTATCAACATTATTCTATGTTTGATTGTACGATGAAGACCTGGTGAACAACAGAAAACTACAACAGTTGCTCCAGTCAGATGAAGACTGAAAAATAAAACATTTCAGACATCTGAATGTAATAATACATCTGAGTTCACATGACGTGTAAAGAAACAATCTAATCATTTTCATCTGATTCGCTTTCTGATTTATGTTTTTCAGCCTCGCAGCTGAAATATAAAGTCTAACACTTGAAGCTCCTCGTGATCGTTATTACAAACACGTTGAGTTCAACTTGACTTTAATGAGATTGTTAAACCTAAGATTAAAACACCTTTTATTATACATGTAGTAGCAGGTAACTGGATCTAACCCTTATGAAGGTTAATAAATCTGTTATTATGCACTTATTAAAATGTTAAACTAATGTGTTGCACAATAAACATGTTTATTATGCTGTTATTAAGAAATATATATATGAATGTTAATGAGCAAATCACACACAACGACCTGACTTCAACAAACATCATTAGCTTTACACTAACTTCCCATCATGCACCGTGTTTGTGATGCCTGCTGTCTCCTCCTCTGTCACTCAATCATTCACAGCTGTGTGTCGTCATAACAACCTCCTGAAAACACACTTTGTGTGTTTCCTTTGGTTTAATTACATCCAATAATAATCTCACTGATCACACGACAAACCTCCACCAGTGTCTTCCTGTTCAACCAATTATCTTCTTTATCTGCAGGAGGGACTTCCTGTCTGCTCACGACAGGAATCAACACACACACACACTAATAATTCATGTCCACACAAAGAAAGCGGTGACATACAAGCGGTTTCCTGTAACATACTCAGTAATGCGAACGAAGCCTGCAGCGCCCTCCTGCCGTCCTCTCAGCTCGCCGTGCTGTGATTGGAGGGTTGATGTTAATGTTAAACCAGATTTGTTGTTGTTGTTGTTGTGTGAGAAGCTTTAATGCTCTCATGTGTTTGTCCTCGCTTCACCTGAGTAGCTGACGTAGTTATCACAAATATTGTTGTTAACGTTAACTTTATCAGTGAGTCAGTTCTGCTGAGCTACGATGTAGAATCAGTAGCTCCATCCACACCGCTCCATCCACACGGCTCCGTCCACACCGCTCCATCTACACCTCCATCTACACCGCTCCATCTACACCGCTCCATCTACACCTCCATCTACACCTCCATCCACACCGCTCCATCTACACCTCCATCTACACCTCCATCTACACCGCTCCATCCACACCGCTCCATCTACACCTCCATCTACACCTCCATCTACACCGCTCCATCCACACCGCTCCATCTACACCTCCATCTACACCTCCATCTACACCTCCATCCACACCGCTCCATCCACACCGCTCCATCTACACCTCCATCTACACCTCCATCCACACCGCTCCGTCCACACCTCCATCCACACCGCTCCATCTACACCTCCATCTACACCGCTCCATCCACACCTCCATCCACACCGCTCCATCTACACCTCCATCTACACCGCTCCATCCACACCGCTCCATCTACACCATCCACACCGCTCCATCCACACCTCCATCTACACCGCTCCATCCACACCTCCATCCACACCGCTCCATCCACATCTCCATCTATACCGCTCCATCCACATCTGTTACCCTGTCTGTCCTCCTGTCTGTCACTCTGTCTGTCACCCTGTCTGTCCTCCTGTCTGTTACCCTGTCTGTCACCCTGTCTGTCCTCCTGTCTGTTACCCTGTCTGTTACCCTGTCTGTCACCCTGTCTGTCCTCCTGTCTGTTACCCTGTCTGTCACCCTGTCTGTCCTCCTGTCTGTCACCCTGTCTGTCCTCCTGTCTGTTACCCTGTCTGTTACCCTGTCTGTCCTCCTGTCTGTCACTCTGTCTGTCACCCTGTCTGTCACCCTGTCTGTTGACCGACTCTTCGTCACATTTCTGCCTGAAAATGAATGGAAGTGATTATGTGACACAATTCAGAGCAAAAAACTTCCCTCATGTGTTCGTCTCCTTCCCTCATGTGTTCGTCTCCTTCACTCGTGTGACTGTCCCTTCCCAGGGACAGGACTCTGAGGAGACGCTCCATGTTGTCCCGCAGATGATCCACTTGGCAGAGACCACAGGCGGGCTCATCCTTGCAGACGTTGATTTGATTTGATTGTTGCCATCTTAAAAATCTTCCCATGAAAATACTCATTGCATTTTTGTGTCTCTGCCTGACTTTGTTGATTGAATTAGCTTCATTAGCTCTTACTGTGGAGACAGCATGGACACCACAAAGAAGATTTTGAAGGTGTCATTTTACTGCTGTAGATGTTTAAGGTTGAGCTCATTTTAACTTCCTTATATACTGTTGACTGCTTTAATCTGCAGCAATGCATCATGGTCTATAAGAGTTTATTTAGCTTCATCCTTCAGTTCATCACAGACATTCAACATCAACACATCTGGAGATACAGGGTTTTCACTGGACACAAAGGTGATGAAAAATTGTAATTTGAAAAGTAGCTGGTAACTAAAGCTGTCAGACGAATGTAATGGAGTAAAAAGTAAAATATTTGCCACTGAGATGTTGAGTAGAAACAAAGTAGAGTAAAATGGAAATACTGAAGCAAACTGATTAAATGTAATGAGTTACATTCTTTCATGTCTCCCCGACAGTTGAATTGTAAATAGTTTCATTAATTGCACATTATCAGACCCTCTTCTGTTCCCTCTCCTCTCTGTAACCTTACGTTCATGAAGTAAAGTCCATTTCCCCTCCAGCTTCAGTCAGCAGTCAACAGTGCAGAACCTGGAGGTCACCTCCGGATCACTGCTGCAGTCAGGTTGATCAACAGGAGTAAAGATAAATCCACTTTAAATCCCAGAAGTTACAAAATAATCTCTGAGCTCGCCTCCAGTCGGTGAACGGCTCCGGATCAGAATCTGATGAGACTCCAGGTGTTTATTCCTCCACTCAGCAAACGTCTTCTGTTTGTTTTGACTCCTCGAGGCAGAAATGACGTATTGTGTGTTGATCGTTCAGGTTTACAACAACGTCACTATGATTTGCGACCATGGAGCGTTGTTTTCTTCTTCACTTCTTCTTTTACGGTACGGGCTAACAGACGAGCTAACAATGCTAAAGAAAAGTAGCGAACAGATATGTTCACTTGCAGGTTTTACACACCTGGAAAGACTGAAACGGAGGTTTAGCTACAGAACTAACTAATGACAATCTCTTCTTGTTGATGTTTGAGATGTCCAGCTGTGGCAGGAGGCCTCCAGTCGTTCTTTACGATTATAAAATGTCCAACATCTTGTGCATCTCCTGCTTCATCTGATGATATACTGTCAGTTCTGAAAACAAATGAAGACTGGAGATGATTTATGATTCTAGATACACATTCATTCTTCAAACATGATGTTCTCTTCTTCTTCTCTCATCATGTCCTGATCAAAACAGCTGATAGACGGAAAACAGCTGCTCCAGCTTTCAGACAAACTGAATTAATGTTGTTTATTTGTGATTTACAGTCAGAGACAGAAGCACTCAGTCTCAGATCTGTCTGTGATTATAACCTGCTGGGCAGCACTTATCAATACAGTAACATCTGGTAATCCACGAATACTCGAGTACAGCCACAGCTCAGACTGCTGCTTAACTAGTTAACTAACTGAACAGTCAGGAAGGTCAGCCTGAGGAACAGCTCACTGAAGAAGGCTAGTCCAGTCATCGTCTCCTCCCTCCATGTGGATGAAAGTCAGGTGAAGTCTCGTAGTTCACAAACCATTTCTGGAGCTTCACAGTATTCTCCACTGATGCTTCACTGATCTGAGGAGACGATATTTAACCCTTTATTAGGATGAAGTCTTCACTGGAGCTGCTGAGCTAACAGTGTTAGCTAACAGTGTTAGCATGCTCAAGCTTGACCGCATTTGGAGGCTGTAAATAACATCAGTTCAGATCAGTTTTTATGGACCTGACTTTCATCAGCGTGGGGGAGAAGAGATGAAGTGTTGGTGTGCAGGATGTTTGCAGGATGTTTGTAGGCTGTCTGCAAGGTATTTGTAGGCTGTTTGCAGGTTGTTTGCAGGCTGTTTGCAGGTTGTTTGCAGGTTTTTTGCAGGCTGTTTGGTGGGTTTGTAGGTTGTTTGCAGGTTGTTTGCAGGATGTTTGTAGGATGTTTGTCAGCTGTTTGCAGGTTGTTTGCAGGTTGTTTGTCGGCTGTTTGTCGGTCTTTGCAGGCTGTTTGCAGGTTGTTTGCAGGATATTTGCAGGATGTTTGCCGGCTCTTTGCGGGCTGTTTGCAGGTTGTTTGCAGGATGTTTGTCGGCTGTTTGCAGGTTGTTTGCAGGATGTTTGTCGGCTCTTTGCAGGCTGTTTGCAGGATGTTTGTCGGCTGTTTGCAGGTAGTTTGCAGGATGTTTGTCGGATGTTTGCAGGTTGTTTGTCGGCTGTTTGTCAGCTGTTTGCAGGCTGTTTGCAGGTTGTTTGCAGGATGTTTGCAGGATGTTTGTCGGCTCTTTGCAGGTTGTTTGCAGGATGTTTGCAGGATGTTTGTCGGCTCTTTGCAGGTTGTTTGCAGGTAGTTTGCAGGATGTTTGTCGGCTGTTTGCAGGTTGTTTGTCGGCTGTTTGTCGGCTGTTTGCAGGCTGTTTGCAGGTTGTTTGCAGGATGTTTGCAGGATGTTTGTCGGCTCTTTGCAGGTTGTTTGCAGGTAGTTTGCAGGATGTTTGTCGGCTGTTTGCAGGTTGTTTGTCGGCTGTTTGTCGGCTGTTTGCAGGCTGTTTGCAGGTTGTTTGCAGGATGTTTGCAGGATGTTTGTCGGCTCTTTGCAGGTTGTTTGCAGGTAGTTTGCAGGATGTTTGTCGGCTGTTTGCAGGTTGTTTGTCGGCTGTTTGTCGGCTGTTTGCAGGCTGTTTGCAGGTTGTTTGCAGGTTGTTTGCAGGATGTTTGCAGGATGTTTGTCGGCTCTTTGCAGGTTGTTTGCAGGTAGTTTGCAGGATGTTTGTCGGCTGTTTGCAGGTTGTTTGTCGGCTGTTTGTCGGCTGTTTGCAGGCTGTTTGCAGGTTGTTTGCAGGATGTTTGCAGGATGTTTGTCGGCTCTTTGCAGGTTGTTTGCAGGTAGTTTGCAGGATGTTTGCCGGCTCTTTGCAGGTTGTTTGCAGGCACAATAACAATTTCAGGTAACAGTGTGACAGAAAGCTCTCTGATCAGAATCAGAATCAGAATCAGAATCAGAATCAGCTTTATTGGCCAAGTATGTGAAACACAAACAAGGAATTTGACTTGGTTTTTTCTTCGCACACAATGTACATAGACATAGACATGAACATAAACAAACATAACAACATTCAACTAGAAGGAACAAGAACAACAAAGAACAGTGAGTTAAAAGGTGTTCAGAAGTCCGGACTATTATAAATATATAAATATATATTTAAGTATATTTATATTATATTATTTACAGTGTTGATATATGTTGTTCAATTATGTACAGGTAGAAATATATATATATATATATATATATATATATATATATATATATATATATATATATACATATATATTGGCTGTTCAGCTCAGCCAATCAGAGACTCATTCACTGCAGGTTGTTTTCATGTTTTCAGCTGCAGGAAGTTTTTATCTCAGTCTGATCTCTGAACGTTTTCGTGATGCATTCAAGTGCAGCTTGAGACAAGAAGCCTTTGATCAGTTCGTCTTTGTCTGTTCCAGGCTGTTGCCTCTGATTGACTTTTGTAGACGTGACCACAGCAGGATCAGATAACGTGCGTGTGTGTGTATGTGTATGTGTATGTGTGTGTTTTGTGTGGAGAAAATCACCACAATGATCTGATGAACAACAGAAGTAAAGAAATATATATATAATATAATAAAATGTAAATGTGTATTAATGTGGCGTGTACAGCAGGTCACAGGGTTACTTTGTGATCAAACTCAATCCCCTTTGTTAATTAATATTGATTAGTTAATTCATGACAAAAATCATTGTCATGTACAGACGGTCAGAAATATATTAAATTCAAATCTTGACATTTATTAACAGAAAAGTTGTTTGATGGACTGGATTCATGCCAAACTCACGAGTATATTTTATAAATATGTCTTTGAAAGAATCTGCTTTTGTCAGTTTTTTAAATGGAGTTTGGTACAGCAACTTTCACAGGTACACAATAAAGACCTGCAGTAATCTGTGGGATTATTAATGTAGAATCACAACTTCAGATGTTCCTCAGGTGTTTCAATGTCTGTCCAGACGAAGACCTCGTCCCTCCTCACAGCCTGACTCAGAAAACAAACTCCTCCAAAAAACCTTAAAGGTTAATCTGTAAAATGTGACCTGAATCAGAAGCTCAAAAATAACTGACAACTGCTGCTCTTTGCTAGCTGTATTCACCTCCAGTGAACCCGTGTGGACACCAGACTTGGACTGAACTTTTCACATTACTCTGTGCACTGAGGATTCATTTGGACAGAACCAGAGGTGACTGTTGGGACTGTCCACATGGTTCTGACATCAGATCGGCCCGCGTGTAGCTCAACGCTTAAATGCGGTCTCCTTGCACTAGCAAAGCCTGCTAAACAAAGGAAAGTGCACTGACCCTAATGTCCAGTAGGTGGCGCCTGCTTGTCACAGGCCCCCCAGGTTGGAAAACTCCCATCTCCCATTGTCTGCAAGTGCACCTGAACGCGTCAGACCCAGTTCAACGCAGTCCAAGAGTTGTTGGAAGCATCAGTTTTCGCCTGAGCAACTATTACTCTAATGGAGCATACAGATGCCTGGATTTTTCCCGCCTAGGCCGCAGTCTTTCATCTCGCCAGACGAGCCAAAACTGCGCCGTGTTCACCAAACACGCTCCGGATCCAGAAAAGATGCTGTGCAACCAGCCTCTTTCCCCCCACTTGCAGAAGGAGGATATTTTTATTTTGAGTTCCCCAATTCCGGTTAGGCCATTTTTGTAGTCCTTTCAATGTAACACTCCGTGATGTCACCCTCCAAGAGAGTGTGACCGCCATTTTGGCTCTCCGCCATCTTGTTTCTTTGACTACAACCGCCATCTTGGCTCCTCTTTCTTTGTCTCTCTGATACACACACACACACACACCCATGCTTGTTTGTTATTTGTGCTTGAGTTTGTCTTAGTTTACTTTCTAGTTTAGCTGCTTTGGTTGAGTGATTGATTTTTGTTTATTGAAAATATTATTGATTTAATCAATTTGCTAACAATAATAAAGTCTATAGCAGTTTTCTGTGATTATTTTGTGCATATGTTTTGTGGCATTTACTGGTTGTGATGGTCAGTGCTTGGATTCATTTCCTTCATTGTTCCTTTAATTGTAAATATTTTACAAATATTTACATTTAAAGTGAACCCTTCTATGAGACTAATTTTGGTCTGGTTATTGGTCCCTGATTCCAGGGTGGTGCCCCGTTTTAACGATTTGAAAATGTATTTAATGAATTTTTATTTTATTAATTTTAATAATTATTATCAATAATTATTAATTTCTAATAACCACCCCTGCCCTACCATCAATTCCCAACAGACTGTGGAGACAAACCAACACTGTTCTGGTGACTGTGGTTCAGTTTGTGTCCAGTTTGAGTGAAGCTTGTCTGAGTTCAGTCACAGAGAGAAACATTTAGTGAGTTTATGTTGTCGACTTGTTCGACTCAGGAGTGAACTGACTGCTTTATAAACTACAGGCTGTCAGACTATCACCTCTGAGCTACACAGTGCTGTTAGCAGCTAGCTGGTTAGCATGCTAACTTCAGCAGAACACAGAACAGAGACGTGTTTGACATCAACACTGTTCAGTTTTTCATTATTATTATTATTATTATTGATGCATTAATAACCACTGAGTTTTGATAATGTGCAAACAAACAAACAAACAAACAAACAAACAAACAAACAAACAAACAAACTAACTAACTAACTAACTAACTAACTAACTAACTAACTAACTAACTCACTCACTCACTCACTCACTCACTCACTCACTCACTCACTCACTCACTCTGTGCTCTCCTCCACTCCGGGCAGGGGTGGACTGGCCATCTGGCATACCGGGCATCGTCCCGGTGGGCCGTTGACCCAATGTGGGCCGGTCCGGTCCGGTCCGCTATGTTTTTTTTTGTTTTTTTGTTTTTTCTTCTTCTCTGAATTCCCTCCCATTGGCTATAGAGGGCTATCAGTGTGTTCCCAGCATCGACACATATAATTGGTCTATTGTTTGTCATTGTCAATCAATCATGGGCTGACAGTGCTGTCAATCACGACACGAACCAGGGGGGCGGGACCTCGATGGGCGGGCCGGGCTGCTGCTGAGCCAGTAGTACCGTTAGTGTGTAGTGGTAGTGAGCGTCTTCCAAACTGTGTCGCTACTTGAAATGGATAAGAGGAAGAAACAGCTGAGAAACAGCGATTAAAAAGTTGAAGTCTCTGGAGGTGGAGGCTGCTAAATGTGCGAAGTTGACGGAGCTTTTTGGTGCCGGGACCAGTGACACCGACCCGCCAGCAGCCACAGGTGCTGCTGCGCCGGGAGACGAGGGAGGAGGACCTGTCGATGATGAGCGAGTGGAGGCAGACAGGGTGAGTAACGTCAGCCTGGGGCTGGCTCGGCTAAATGTTTGAGACACGTCCAAAACAAAGTAAAAGACGTTTTTACATTCAATGTGATGTGACCTCACTAACATACTGATGAACGCAGCTGCCGCTAATGCTAACGCAGCTGCCGCTAATGCTAACGTAGCTGCCGCTAATGCTAACGCAGCTGCCGCTAATGCTAACGCAGCTGCCGCTAATGCTAACGTAGCTGCCGCTAATGCTAACGTAGCTCCTCAGGGACTGAAGCCGTTATTGTTCGAACTTTGACAGTCTAACATGTGGCAGCACATCAGCCCAGAGTTGAAGGGCTGTGACTGTTGGTAGTTGTGGTTGATTTTGTTCAAATACGCCAAATTGTGATATTATGGGTTATTATTGTTCAGATGATTTAGCTAAGCTAGCTAACAGATGCTAACGTCAGCGGTCTCTTGTTGCCATAGCAACAGTAAACATTCACGTGGCCTGATGAGCTGTAAACAGAGATACAAAACACAAGTAAACCTGTAGGAAATAATAAGTTTAATTTGCAATATTTACCATTGAATTTATTGTAATCTTTCAATTAATTTATTGTTTACTGAGGTGATAACTATCTAATAGGTATAATTTGTGTGTAAATGTGTTACTTTTACTGTAGTTTTCAAATGGCTGTGTATAGTGTTAGTGTATAGTCTTGAGCATTTTCAGGTCACAAAGATCTGGCTTTTTTGCATTGGGAAACACTAGTAAAGTGTCCTAATGAAAACACGACAAAGCCATTTGACTACCTTGTTCATAAATGATGGTGTCAGGACTTTTTTTTATGACACACACACACTTTCATTGATAGGAATACTTGGTTTTGAGGAATGACCTCTATTTTGAGCATGTGACATGCTTTTGCAGGTTATCAACAAGGTTTTGCAGTTTGTACTAATTGTTTTGAGAAATGCACCAACTGTTGTGCAAATGTAAGTAATGATGTGAGAAAAACTCCACCCCGTCTCTGGTTTTGGGTTCTTCCCGTTAGTCTCGTCCCACCCCTGGTCATAACATAACTTCTGTTGTGATTTGACACTATAATGAACAAAGATTGATTGGTTGATTGCTATAGCTGTCAGTTCTAGTCCTTGAGTTCATAGCTACGTGCTTTATTTGTTAACTGCTATCAAGGAATATGACTCTCCTTTGTAGTATGTGTGAGAAAGGACGCCACGAGATTTGTGGACTTCTACGTGGTGTCCGCTGATAATGTAGTGGGCTGGTCTGGACAGAAAATGCCAGAGCTGTATTTTTGTCCCAGTCCACCCCTGACTCCGGGTGTTTATTCCTTATGGGGATTGACTCACTGTGGAGCCTCAAGTGGCCAATAGAGGAAGTGCAAGTTGTTTTGTGTCGGCTTCACAGGTTGAAGTTCTGAAGTCGCTCGCTGCCTCTCAATGATTCAAGAGTGGCGTCAAAAAAAGATTTAAATCTGAAGCACAAAACTGTTCAGATGCTTCCAGTCAACTCTGTAGTCTGCGTACGATCACGTCACGCTTTCATTTTACCTCGAGTATAGCTGTGTGTGCGTGTGTGTGTGAAAATCAGATAAAGGGTAAAACGAGGAAGTCATCACAAATACAGGAAGCTGAAATAAGCCCTAAGTGTGTGTGTGTGTGTGTGTGTGTGTGTGTGTGTGTGTGTGCATGCGCGTGTGTGAGTTCAGGCCTCATAACATTAGTCAAACATTCACATTCACCTTCACACACACACACACACACACACACACACACACACACACACACGCACACACACACACATTAGAAACAGGAGCGCGTGTGTGTGTGTGGAGAGAGAGACAATCAAGGTGCCTTCGCACGCCCGAATGTCCTGAATCCATTTATGACCTGTGTGTGTGTGTGTGTGTGTGGGCGGGTTAACACAGAGAGAGAGACATGATTTCATTTAAGGGCGAGCGAGCACAACTGAAGAATGAGAATGAGAGAGAGAGAGAGAGAGGGGGGAGGGTGGAGAGTCCTGTAGGAGGAGTAGAGAGAGAGGAGGATCAGTCAGTGAGCAGACGGAGGAGACATCAGACCGACGACCTGCTGAGGAACGTTGAATCAATCTTTATTACAAACGACAGGAAGAGACAAAGGTTTGAATTTCTTCTTCTACTCTTTAATTTGAGCTCAAATTATTCATGTTTCTGAATCAACAAATGTATCTTTCACGTTTCTGATTTCATCACATGAACTTGTGTTTCTCTCACGAGTATCTTTAACTTCAGTGGATTCACTAATCGTACAAAATGACTTGTGATGGAGCTGCAGCGATTGGTCGGTTCATCGATCAGTCCGTCTGCAGAAAATGAGTTGAAATGTGTTCTGATGGTTCTTCTTCAAAGCTCTGCTGTCTTTGTGTTCGACACACGTTTCACTGGAGCCTGAAGATAATAACACCAGTCGACCAAGGCCTGTAATAATTATATTAAATATATCATAACGGTTTCTTCCAGCCACCGGGAAAAAACAATGCAAGTCTTTTTTCAGACAGAACCATAGTCGCATGAAGCGTTTGAGTATTTCTGGGTTAACCCCTAACCCCTGACCCAGAACCCTTAGGGTTGAAAATAACGAGCCGTCCCCAGAATCCGTCCGGTCGTCTGCTTCCAGCTCGTTAAATGTGATGATTTGCTGCTTTTCTTTGATATTTCTGACAGTAAATGAAGAAACAAAATAAGACATTTGAAGACTGAGAAATTATGACAAACTTTTTTATAGACTTAACAAATGATTTGATAAATAATTGAAATAATGTTCAGATCAGTGGAGAATGAAAATAAGATGGTTGCAGCTGTTACAGACTGAAGCTTCAGTGTTACTGCAGCAGATGAGCTTCTTTATATAAACTTCACTTTGTCATCATGTTCTCACAAACATTAACTGTGAGGACGTAAATGTGACGCAGTGGAAGTACAGAAGAAATTACTCAAGTACAGTACAAGTACTTCAAAACTATGTTAGAACCTGAGTGAAGATACTCAGCAGTTATTGTTATTTTTATTCTTCCCTGTCAGTGACAGTCGTGTTCGGGGCCGTCATGTTGTCAGGTCATCTGTCCGTCCCACTCTTGTGAAGACGATATCTCAGGAACGGTCAAAGGTCAAAGCAGCTGATGTGAACACCGTCCTTCACTTAAACCAGGAAGGCCCAACGTTTGTCTGCCAGATGAAAAATAATCTTAAAGAATTAAACAATGATTTGTCGGCTCCGTAATGATGAATAACTTTTTATTATCTGAGCCAGCGGGCAGAGCGACAGGAAGTCAGTCAGGCGTGGGATCGCCTTTATCAGCAGGTCACGTGATCTCAAACAGCCAATCAGCAATCAATGCTGCACAACAGTGTTGTCTATCATCAAGTTCAGTTTACTGTGACCCGTCTGACACTCACCTGTTGTTGTCGTCCTCTCAGGTGTGCATCTCCATGGCGACAGGTGTGTGTGTGCTGCTGAGTGTGTGGGTGGGTGTGTGCGTGGCATTGAACCTCGACACATCGTTCCCGGTGCTGAAGATGGGCAGAGACGGAAGTCTGTTTGGACTGTCTGTGGCTCTGCACCAGGACCTGAAGACAGACAGCTACCTGTGAGTACACACCTGTCTGTCTCAACCTGTCTGAAACACGTGCTGCTCTCTGATTGGCTGACAGATCATTTTGAACTGAACACACGCGCATATTTTATTCAGTCTAAACTTTAACGATGATTTAAATCATTTCTACAAGTCTGCTGGCCCAGAACTTATATTTAACCCTAACCCTGTTAATCTGAGTCAGTGTTGAGTCTGTAAACCTCTTGAACCCGAGCGCCCCCGGTACCGGGGGCAGCTGCGCATGTTGCAACACACACCATATAAGGGCATGCTAACCATGTAGCAACATATTCATGCAGCACACCCACTTAACGGGGAGAAGCTCTGCTAAAAGCTCATGATAACCATTTTCACCTAATCGAAACACAATTCCGACACCAAGCAACTAAATGAGCACGTAGAAAAAACACGCTAACGGCGCATGCCCGCAAAACTGGCGCTAGCGATTACGCTACTTCATGATAACGATACAAACAGCATGTCATATGAAAGCTGGGACTCTGCAGATTCAAATTGTATAAGTCTCATCACTCTACGCCCCAAACTCACTGAAACAGCAGCCGAAGAAGAGCAAAAATAAACATCACTTTATACAGACATAATCATGAATTATGTCTTACATTTGCTGTTTTGTGATTATAAATTGTGTTCAAGTGCATTACACCGCCTCCACCGGCTAATCCAATGTGTCTGTGTCACTTTGAAATGATTCCTGACAGTTCAGGAAAGGCTTCGGTTCCAGGAGGACAGGTATAGTGTGGAGTAGAGTAGTAAATACACCCCATCTGCCCCACCCCCTCAGCCACAGCCTCAGCCAGGGCCATCAGCTGGCGGATAGTTTTTGTTGTCATGGATTTGGAGAATGCACCTCAATTCTATTGGCTCTGACGGTTCGATAGAGGTGTCAATCATCCAAATTGACCAATGCATTCCCAAAATGTCTAACGTCTAACCTGTCGTGGGTGATTGACAGCTCCGCCGGCATTACGCACCAAAACACAGAGCGCACAGTTTCTACACTTCACTTCACTTTCTACATCAGATTTGACTATTTCTGCTCCAGTTGGAGTCAAACTTCAGTTCCTTTGTATGGTTTTCTTTCAATGGGAAAATGTATGTAGGTCTGGTTGATTTTTCAGAACAAAGCCAAAACAGTTTTGAGAACAGTATTTAGATGGGTGTGCCCAAATGGCTAATTTCCGCCTGAAAAATGTCTCTACTAAAACCTCTCTAACTTTGCTCTGCTTTACTTTATTAGCATCAGTCTTGGCACAGGTAATGTTCAGATTTTTTGCTATTATTTGCTGGAGGTTTTGGGCTGCAACTGCATGATTCAAAGGGGATATTTACTCTAAAAGTGTACAGTTTTGTTAGGCGGAAATGAAATCTTTCATTTATGCTGTGTTCCTTCTTCATTTACTCTGACCCAGTAACATCTATACTAATGCTTACACCTTTTCAGAAATCTCACAAGTGTTACCTTTATTATGATACCAAGATTATTCATATAGACCATACAGTTGCAGAGATATACTCTATTCATTATGGGCATGTCATTTTCGAGCAGAGGCCTGAGTCAGAGGCCTAGGGCTTTGAGTCAGTGTCGAGTCTGTTAATCTGAGTCAGTGTTGAGTCTGTAATCTGAATCAGTGTTGAGTCTGTTAATCTGAGTCACTGTTGAGTCTGTTAATCTGAGTCAGTGTTGAGTCTGTAATCTGAATCACTGTTGAGTCTGTTAATCTGAGTCAGTGTTCAGTCTGTAATGTGAGTCCGCCAATCAGACGGTCAATGGTTCAATTCCCAACCTGCAGTCAACACGTCAACATGTCCGACTGTGTTGTAAACCCTTTGATCGCTGAGACGAATGCTAAGTCCGTTTATCTAAATCCTGTTAACATCATGTGACCTGTCACGCTGCCTGATGGTGACACACACACACACACACACACACACCAGCTGTGAACACACACACTGTTACCGTGACGATGCTGCTCATTTATTATTGATCTGATGAAAGTTGTTGAGAAGCTTGCTGAGACAGACAGACAGACAGACAGACAGACAGACAGATGGAGAGAACGACATCAACAACAACGGCACAGGTTATTTGTGTGTGTGTGTGTGTGTGTGTGTGAGAGAGAGAGAGACAGAGTAAATTCCTCTTGTGTAACCGGGTAATAGTGTATTTTTCATCTACAGAACCCCTCATGCAACACATTATTACACTGCAGTGCATGCGCACGCACACACACACACACACACACACACACACACACACACACACACACACACTCAGTCAGGTGAATGCCCTCCAGTGTTAATAATGTGTTTGATTCTCCTGTCTGAGAAAACATCAGCTGCAGCAGGAAGCCAAGGCTGAAACTGAGACTGAAGCTGAAACTGAAACTGAGACTGAAGCTGAAGCTGAAGCTGAAACTGAGGCTGAAGCTGAAGCTGAAGCTGAAACTGAAACTGAGGCTGAAGCTGAAGCTGAAGCTGAAACTGAAACTGAGGCTGAAGCTGAAACTGAAGCTGAAGCTGAGGCTGAAGCTGAGGCTGAAGCTGAAACTGAGGCTGAAGCCGAGGCTGAAACTGAGGCTGAGGCTGAAGCTGAAACTGAAACTGAAACTGAGACTGAAGCTGAAGCTGAAACTGAGGCTGAAGCTGAAACTGAAACTGAAACTGAGGCTGAGGCTGAAGCCGAGGCTGAAACTGAGGCTGAGGCTGAAGCTGAAACTGAAACTGAGGCTGAAGCTGAAACTGAAACTGAGGCTGAAGCTGAAACTGAAACTGAAACTGAAACTGAGGCTGAAGCTGAAGCTGAAACTGAGGCTGAAGCTGAAACTGAAGCTGAAACTGAAGCTGAGGCTGAAGCTGAGGCTGAAGCTGAAACTGAGGCTGAAGCCGAGGCTGAAACTGAGGCTGAGGCTGAAGCTGAAACTGAAACTGAGGCTGAAGCTGAAACTGAAGCTGAGGCTGAGGCTGAAACTGGAGGAGCTTCGAAGAGTCATTGAGGAAGTTTCAGGGTTATTGAGAAAAATTGAGTGGTCCTTGAAAGCCAAGTGGAGGTTCAAGGGGTCTTTAAAGTAGTTCCAGGAGTCTTTGCTGAAGTGCGAAGTGGTTCTGGAGGAGGTTTGATGAGTTGTCAAGGAGGTTGTAGATGTTCTTCAACACGTGCTTAGAGAGTCTTTAGTGTTTAGTTCCAGGGCTCTTTGAATAACTTCTTGGCGTCCTTGTGGAGACTCCAGGAGCCACTGGGGAAATCTTGAGAAAGTGTTAGGCCTTCGAGAGGAGGGTACAGGAATCTTTAGAAAGGACCTTTTCTGTAGGTCGTTGGGTTTGTTCCAGGAGTCCTGGAGGGATTTGTTCAGGTCCCGGAGACATGTCAGCAGAGACAGACGTCAGTGTTCAGAGTCTGAGCAGCTGCTGCTGTAACTGATGCTGACAGGTCACATGACCTCAGGGTGACCTCAGGTTCACCTCAGGTCCTGTGACCTGTCACAGTGTCCTTGTCTCACCTGTCTCACCTGTCCCACCTGTCTTATCTGTCCCACCTGTCTCACCTGTCCCACCAGTCTCACCTGTCTCATCTGTCCCACCAGTCTCACATGTCTGACCTGTCACAGTGTCCTTGTCTCAGCTGTCTAATATGTCCCACCTGTCTCACCTGTCCCACCTGTCTCACCTCTCCCACCAGTCTCACCTGTCTCACTTGTCCCACCTGTCTCACCTGTCACAGTGTCTTTGACTCACCCATCTCCCTCGTCTCCCCCTCACAGTCTCTCTCACTGGTCCAGAGTGTAGAGGTCACTCAGAGGTCACACAGCTCTCTGTCTCTACAGTCACCATGACGACTGGCTCTTTATGTTCTCTAATTGGATTGGCTGCTAATGGACCACACACACACACACACACACACACACACACACACACACACATTAATCTCATTCCCTCTGGGAGTTCAAGGCGTCAAGAGGTAAATGTGTCCTCTGATTGGCTCATCCCATCAGGTGTCTCTCTCTGTGATTGGTTGGAAATCAATAGCTGATCAATAATTATGACAGGGAAGGGTTGAGGGCTCCTTGGGAGGTTGGGTGGTCCTTGAGGATGTTCCAGGAGTCCTTGAAGAGTTCAAACTGTTGCTTTAATATCAGTCTGTCAGGTCACATGACGTCTGATCAAACATCACCATGGTAACACACCTGATCAGATCTGAGGTCAGAGGTCACACAGATACCTGGATCAACTGCTGTGTGTTCAGCTGGAGCACTGATCCCACATCTGTGTGTGTGTGACAGGAAATGAAACTCATTCAGAGAGCATTATACACACACACACACACACACACACACACACACACACACACACACACACACACACACACACTTTAAACGAATTCTCAGCTGTTTGGACACATTTCACACATTGTTTCAGTGTTTCCAGTCCAGTTCAGCAGGGACCAGCACAGGCCAGTTAGTCCAGTCCAGTCCGGTCCAGTTCAGTTAGAGGTCTGGTGTGAGGGGGGAGACTTATTAACTCATTAAAATATCATTTTACAGCATTTAAATCTGCAATGAACAAAAGTCTAAAAGCTCCGTGTGGATTGAGTGTCGATCTGCAGGGGAGTCCAGATAATCCAGTTAGTCCAGTTAGTCCAGATAATCCAGATAATCCAGATAGTCCAGTTAGTCCAGTTAGTCCAGATAATCCAGATAATCCAGATAGTCCAGTTAGTCCAGATAATCCAGATAATCCAGATAGTCCAGATAGTCCAGTTAGTCCAGTTAGTCCAGATAATCCAGATAATCCAGATAATCCAGATAGTCCAGTTAGTCCAGATAATCCAGATAATCCAGATAGTCCAGATAGTCCAGTTAGTCCAGTTAGTCCAGATAATCCAGATAATCCAGATAGTCCAGTTAGTCCAGACAATTATTGGGTGAGATTGTCCTGTGTGTCTGTGTGTGTCTGTGTGTGTGTCTGTGTGTCTGTGTCTGTGTCTGTGTGTGTGTGTGTGTGTGTGTGTGTGTCTGTGTCTGTGTCTGTGTGTGTGTGTGTGTGTGTGTGTGTCCTGGACGTCCTTCACACATCTCTTCATTTATTCCAGAACCGTCAGAAGAACAGAGGGTTCTCTTCACAAAAGAAGTTAAATGTTTGAACCAAACGCTGCTTTAGAAAGGTCCTGGAGTCCTTGAAAGAGTTCCAGGATGCTTCAAGTCCTTCAAGGCATTCCAGGGAGAAAGTTTACTCTGAAGGTAACGCACCTTCTCACCTGTCTGATCCTGTCTCATCCTGACAGGCTATTGGTCGGAGCACCCAGGGAGATGGCGGAGCCTAATGTTCCAGCCAATCGAACAGGAGGAGTGTACAGCTGTCAGATCACTGCTGACCACTCAGACTGCAGCAGGATGAAGCTCATTGACCCAGGTGAGACTCACCTCTAGTGCCACACTCTTGAATCCAAGACGAATTTCGCTACAGGGACAATAAAGTATATCGTATCTTCACAGTAAGATTGACCTGTAACGTGTGTAAAGTAACTAAGTACTTTACTCAAGTAACCCTAACCTAATACAAATGTGAGGTACTTTTCTCTACTTGAGTATCTCCATTTAATTTAACGTTTTACTTCTACTTCACTACATCTCTGAGGATTGGGGTCACCCAGACAATTTCATGTTTTCCATGAAAACTCACTTTTATTCATCAAATGAGTTGCAAGGGTTGCAATTTTGTCTTTCAAACTTGGGGGCAACCTTATATACCATACGGTCAAGCTGCTCCCACAACAGCTCAATAGGGTTGAGATCTGGTGACTGCGCTGGCCACTCCATCACAGACAGAATACCAGCTGACTGCTTCTTCCCTGAATAGTTCTTGCATGGTTTGGAGGTGTGCTTTGGGTCATTGTCCTGTTGTAGGAGGAAATTGGCTCCAATCAAGCGCTGTCCAAAGGGTATGGCATGGTGTTGCAAAATGGAGTGATAGCCTCCCTTATTCAAAATCCCTTTTACCTTGTACAAATCTCCCACTTCACCAGCACCAAAGCAGCCCCACACCATCACATTACCTCCACCATGCTTGACAGATGGCGTCAGGCACTCCTCCAGCATCTTTTCACTTGTTCTGCGTCTCACAAATGTTCTTCTGTGTGATCCAAACACCTCAAACTTAGATGTGTCTGTCCATAACACTTTTCTTCCTGAATCTTCCTCTGTCCAATGTCTGTGTTCTTTCGCCCATCTTAACCTTTTCCTTTTATTGGCCAGTCTCAGATATGGCTTTTTCTTTGCTACACTGCCTAGAAGGCCAGCATCCCGGGGTCGCCTCTCCACTGTGGACGTTGAGACTGGCGTTTTGCGGTTACCATTTAATGAAGCTGCCAGTTGAGGAGCTGTGAGGCGTCTATTTCTCAAACTAGAGACTCTAATGTACTTGTCCTCTGACCGGGGCCTCCCACTTCTCTTTCTATTCTGCTTAGAGCCCGTTTGTGCTGTTCTCTGAAGGGAGTAGTGCACACCGTTGTAGGACATCTTCAGTTTCTTGGCAATTTCTCACATGGACTAGCCTTCATTTCTCAGAACAAGAACAGACTGTCGAGTTCCAGAAGAAAGTTCTCTTTTTCTGGCCATTTTGAGAGAATAATCGAACCCACAAATGCTGACGCTCGAGATACTCAACTAGCTCAAAGAAGGGCCAGTTTTATAGCTTCTCTAATCAGCACAACAGTTTTCAGCCGTGCTAACATAATTGCACATCAATTAGCCTTTTAACACGATTAGCTAACACAATGTACCATTAGAACACAGGAGTGATGGTTGCTGGAAATGGGTCTCCCCAGTGAGCAAAAAGTGGTCTAGATCACGTCTTTTAGACATCATTTATGGACATCCAAGACGTCTAAAAGACGTCCTCTGGGGAGCAAGAATGAAAGTTTTTTATACGTCTTTTCTGGACGTTGTACAGACGTTTATATATCGTTTATCGATTAATTCTGGCTGTCAGTGGACGTCCAGATCATAGCCAGTATGAACATCTATTCTCAACTAATTCTGGATGTCAGTGGATGTCTAGATTATGGCCTGACTGGACGTCTTTTCTCAACGTCATTTATCGACTAATTCTGGCTGTCAATGGACGTCCAGATCATGGCCTGGCCATGTCAATAGTCAGGCCATAATCTAGACATCCACTGACATCCAGAATTAGTTGAGAATAGAAGTTCATACTGGCTATGATCTGGACGTCCACTGACAGCCAGAATTAGTTGGTAAACAACATATAAACGTCTATACAACGTCCAGAAAAGACGTATAAAAAACTTTCATTCTGGCTCCCCAGGGGACATCTTTTAGACGTCTTGGATGTCCGTAAATGACGTCTAAAAGACGTGATCTAGACCACTTTTTGCTCACTGGGTCTGTACACCTATGTAGATATTCCATTAAAAATCAGTTGTTTCCAGCTAGAATAGTCATTTACCACATTAACAATGTCTAGACTGTATTTCTGATTAATTTAATGTTATCTTCTTTGAAAAAAAACAGTGGTTTTCTTTAAAAAATAAGGACATTTCTAAGTGACCCCAAACTTTTAAACGGTAGTGTAAATACTTTACATATTACTACAGTACAGTACAGTACAGTACAGTACTGGTACTCTATATGTGCAGTACTAGTAGTATATTATCAGTACTACAGTACAGTACTGGTACTTTATGCAGTATTACCAGTAACAGATCTGCTCAGTCACTGTTATTATATTCACATAAAACATTTCTGTGCTTCACGAGCTGATCTGTGATCGTATCTCTCCTGGTGCATCATGGGTAGTCCACTCCTCAGTGAGACGTGGCAGCTGCTGTCTGAGTGGCTGTAATCCAGTTTAGTGTCCGTCACCTCTCCTCTCTGTTTCAGACGTGAACCTGTCTGAGGACCTGATTGAGGACATGTGGTTGGGTGTCTCAGTAGCCAGCCAGGGTCGACCTGGGGGGCGGGTCCTGGTGAGTCTGTTTTCTCATTGGCTCATCAAGCTGTCTCTATTTTCAATCATTAATGTAGATCTTGATTTTAAAGGCTCAGTTCACCATTTATGTTAACTGTAGAGATACCTGAACACACACAGTCGATCGGTGACCCAATTTACTAATCCAATGAGTAAATAACTAATTACCTTACTTAACTTGCTCAACTCGTTATTAACTACAGAACAACTGACTAAACAATTAACTAAATCAGTTATTATGCCTAACTATTTCAATTGATACCAAAATTGTCTGACTAAGTGATTAAACTAACCAAACTAAGACTGACTGACTGACTTAATTTCCTAAATATCTGACTGGTTAACTATGTTGACTAAATAAGTAACTAAATAATTAATTGTAACTGGCTGACTAATTGACTGATTGCACAGCTAAACAACTAGTTGGTTAATCTGATCAGCTCATTAGTTACTGGCTAACTGACTCACTGACTTACCAGTTGTCTAGCGCACTGAATGTCAACTTACCCTCCCAACTACCAAACTGACTGTTTAATTAATCTGATTTATTAATGACTACTGAATATATTTGTTTACTAACTAATACGCAAATTAACTAATGGATTAGTTAACTAATTAGCCAACTTACATACCTACCAACCAACCAACCAACTACCTAACTAATTAGCCCACTAACTAACTAACTAACTAGCCAACGAACTAACTAAGTATAACCAATTAACTTACTAGCTCTCGTCACTCCTCTCTCCTTCCAGACGTGTGGTCATCGTTTCGTTAAACTCTACGGAGCGTTCAAACTCAGACATATGATTGGCCACTGTTATCTCCGTGGAAACGACCTGCAGTACAACGACACAGACATCGACTGGCAGAACCTCGACCAGCCCTGCAGGTGAGTCACATGACACGCAGGTCACATGACACATGGTGTTTCCTGTCAGTTGACCTGTGTTTCTGTGTGTGTTTAGTCACCTGGGTGATGTCCGCAGTCAGGTCATGTGTAACATGGGGATCTCTGCCTCCATCACTCAGACTGAAGTCATTGTCGGCTCACCTGGAAGCTTCGAATGGCAAGGTGAGACTGTTTATCACCTCTTCTCTCTGAGACGACATCTGTTCTTCTGATTATTTATATGTGTGTGTGTGTGTGTGTGTGTGTGTGTGTGTTGTAGGTAACGTCCACGTCTCCTGGATGAATCCAGACGTCCTCTTTGACACCAGGAGGAGCTCCTTCCCCAACCTGCAGCGCAGGAACATTTACATAGGTGAACTGTCCCTTTATGTCAGATTCCTGACTGAGTGAAGGCATGAAACACAATCAATCAATCAATCAATCAATCAATCAATCAATCATGAAACATGTTGATGTGATTCAGTGGTACGTCACTTCCTGATGACATCATTATCTCTGATCTGAGAATCTTCGTGTTTTCAAGTTAAGTTAGTATCAAAGTAATCTATTACATTCATGAGTACACTGCAGACAGGAGGGGCTAACAGCTCATTCAGCTCTCTGAATGGAGACTAAATGTATTATTATTATTATTATTATTATTATCACTAAAAGGAAACTAATGTAGAGTTAAATAACATGAACTGTGTGTGTGCGTGTGTGTGTGTGCAGGATATTCACTCACTCAGGCTCGTCGCCTCCTCTTTCAGGAAGATGAAACCATAGTAACAGGTGATGGACTGTAAAGTATTGAACAGATCTATTGATCTTTTGATTGACTGACTGACGTATTGATTGATGTATTGATCAATGTTTTGATGAACAGGAGCTCCAAAGGACAGTAAAGACGATGCTCGTGGTTCTGTGCTGTTGGCGGTCAAACGCTCTGATAAACTGATGATTCAGCAGACTCTGCGCGGTGAGCAGACGGGCTCGTACTTCGGTAACGCCGTGGCAACCACCGACCTCAACAACGACGGGTAACAAAGACACACAGCTCACACCCAATCAGAAAATAGGCTTCTCACAGCGAGATCCTAAAATCTGAATAAAACACGGTCACATTTATTGGTTAAATTCCTGCTGCAGGTGGAACGACCTGCTGGTGGGCGCTCCTTTTTACTTCCATCGTCAGCAGGAGGTGGGCGGGGCAGTTTATGTCTACATGAATGCAGGAGGTCGGTTTGATTCTCAGCCCAGTGTGGTACTGAGAGGACCGGCCGGGTCGGCCTTCGGTATGTCTGTGACCGCCGCCGGAGACCTCAACCAAGATGGCTTCCAGGGTGAGGACACGATAAAACACTGAGGATGAAGTGATGAAAAGTCTGATGTGTGATGAAGACTCTGATGTATGATGAAGACTCTGATGTGTGATGTAGACTCTGATGTATGATGAAGACTCTGATGTATGATGAAGACTCTGATGTGTGATGTAGACTCTGATGTGTGATGAAGACTCTGATCTCTTTGTGTCAGACTTTGCAGTCGGGGCTCCGTTCCATGAAACAGGAAGTGTAATGATCTGGAGCGGCAGCAGTGAGGGGGTCTCTACAGAACCGAGCCAGGTCTGACACTGAACACACCTGTATGATGACGGTCAGCCGTAGGTCACACCTGTGACTCCCCTCTGTCTCTCTGCAGGTGATCCTGGGCCGTGCGGTCTCTCCTGGGTTCAGGACTTTCGGGTACTCTCTGTCTGGAGGTCTGGATGTTGATGGGAACAAATATCCAGACCTGCTGGTCGGCTCTCTGGACGACACCATCGCTCTGCTCAGGTACCTCAAACCCTCCAAGCACATCACCTGTCTGTGTTGACAGTTGAGTGTTCAAGTTTTAAATCTTTATTTAAATCATAGAAAACAGTTTGGTCCGATTACACGGTTCATGTGAACACATCTCTGATCTACTGATAACTCAAATTCAGTTTAAGATTGTGCTGGCTGCTGTAATCATGCAGCTGTTAACCTTTTATTCTGCGGGGAGACTCCTCAGAACTGATGACATCATGATGTTAGTCAGTGAGCCACTTTTAAGAAACTGTCAAGATTCAAGATTCAGGTCTTTATCGTCACTGTGCAACAAAACAGCGACTTAAATCCAACGGCCATCACTGATCTTCTTGCCAGACGCTGCTGTACTGTTGGATCAGTGGACCGGGCGGTCCGGAGTGGTGCTGTCCAGTCACGTCTCTTTAAAATCAAGCAGCAGGTGGTTAGATTCCTCTGTGTCATGGGCATTAATGATCGAATGTGTTAGCAGCTTGTCCTGCTACACTGGTAATCTTTGGGGAATGAATGTTGTGCCTTCAGTTGATAACTAACCAAAAAAACAAAAAGCTGCTGCGTCCTCACATGCTGCCATCTCAGATGTAAAGTATAAACCAACATCCGTCAGACATTTATACAGGTGGTTATATGGTTTTATGTGATTTTATGTTCTATTTATATTTTATTTCTTCATGTTTAGCCACTTCCTGAAATTCTTGCTGTATTTCATGGTTTAGTATTTTCTGTGAATCTGTAGCTGTAAAGATACTGAGCTACTGAAATTAAGTTTACTTAGATATTTACTACCAGTTACTACCAGCAAGTCCAAACTACCAGTACGTAATGATCTGTAACGACCAGTGTGTCCATTTCAAGTTTTCTCTTTTTATTTGTATCACCAAAACTAAACTCTAGTATCGACTGTCATACTAACTATAACCACAACTAACTGTTTACTCTCAGTTAACTGTCCAGTTCTGCTCACATGAACCTGTTTGTTTGTTCTGACACTGACTTCATTCTTACTGTTGCAGTGCTTAAACATGTTTTACTGTTTCATATTGATTGATTGATTGATTGTTTCCTCAGAACTCGTCCAGTCGTTCACATCAATAAAACTCTCAAAGTTTCTCCGGACATTGTCGACCCAAACAGCTGTGACTTCTGGTGAGATTCAGCCCTGGTAACATGCTAACAGCTAACAGCTGACAGGCTGATTCACTCTGTCTGTGTGTGTCTGTGTGTTTGTGTGTGTGTGTGTGTGTGTGTGTGTGTGTGGTGTGTGTGTGTGTGTGTGTGTGTGTGTGTGTGTCAGTATCCAGGTGGAGGTGTGTTTCTCGTACATATTCAGCGCCGGAGAGAAGAGCGACAGAGACAACATCAGTGAGTGAACAGCTGATTTTCCACTCAGCTTTTTATTTCTGACAGATCATTTTCTAAATACTCAATATTCTGACATCATGTCCTCATGACAATGCTGATGCAGCTAGATATTCTCCTGCGGCCCAAAAATCATTTTCCTCACAGAGCTCCGTTATAAAAGACCTTCACCTGCAAACAGGTTCAGCTGTGACTCGGCACATATGCGCCAGGCGAGCTATTCTCATTGGACTGAATGTCCACACAGAAATAAAATGTGTGTCCTGTATATAGTTCAGCTTTAGAGTCCACTTTCCATATTAATGTGTCCAATACTTTGATTTATGACCAAATACCTGCAGAATTAAGGACATTCGCATCAGCTGAGTGTGGTGTGTCTGATGTGCATTAACATTAACTCACACTGGGCGTCTCGTCACTTATAACGTCAAACACAGATGATTTTTATTTTTGTTGATCATTGCTGTGAACTCTGACTTATTAATTTAATCCAGACATGGTCTTCTCCCAAAGCTAACGGAGTACTTTTATTGCCTAAACTTAACTAACGTTAACTAAACATGGACATTTACTTTTGCGGGGTTTCCGCGGGGTCTTAAAAAGTCTAAAATTTGACAATCTCCATTTTAGGCCTTAAAAAGTCTTAAATACGTCCATATATTGCATGTAGATCTTAAATGACATTTAGTTAGGTCTTAAATATGAACGTTCATTTACTGCTTCCGTCATCGCCTTTTTTGTTTTTTTGTTTTTGGGAAATGTGTTGGTGAGATTCACGGTTAGCTCTGTGTGTTGTACTTCTTTCTGAAGTATCCAGGAACGTAAGTGGCATTTTGCCAACAGCCCGGTCGGAATTTATCGCCGCACACGCCAGTTCCAGAAAGACTTCGACTGCGGAATCTGCCACACTATGGGAAAGTGTAAATTTAATGTGTTGGCTTGAACAACCAGAATTCAGTTGGTTAAAAGCTGCATAATAATGAATCTGAAGCGCAGTGTACGCTCTACAAGAGGACCCTCAAATTGGGCACATTTGGTGTGAAAGCGCTGGTGTCACACACAAAATCGGATAAATACCAGTTAGCTTCTTAAAGTCTCCAGTGAAGTCACGCTATCACACGCTTTTGTACGCCTTTGTCACCAGTTCCCGGTCTAAGTTCGTCCAGTTCTGCTCGACCCGAACTCTGCGCCGCCTCTGCCGTCTCGCAGTCGAGCAACATTCAAACCATCTTCGTTTCAACTCCGACGTTGAAAGCTGAGGTGGTTTAGATTTTGAATACCGTGTGTGCGGTGTGTGTGTGTGTGCAGTTTTTTAAAAAAGTGTGGGTTATTAGAGTTAACTAAATTAGGTTAAATTCCTAGATAAAAACTGAACTAAAACTATTAATCACTTCTTAAATTAATTAAAACTAAACTGAAATAAAAAGCAAGCTGAAAAACCAAATTAAAATAAAAACTAATGAAATTTAAAAACTATAATAACCCTGACACACACTCACTCCATTCTTCATTGTTTGAGTTGCTCTGTGAATGGCAATAAATTTAGTTATTTTTGAAAGTAATTCTGGGACTTTATTTTTCCTTACTGTTTCGTACTTTGTGTAGTTCTTAAATTTAGTTCAAAATGGTCTTAAAAAGGTCTTAAAAAATCTTAAATTTGACTTGTTCAAACCTGCAGAAACCCTGCTTTTAATACCTGAAACAATAAATTCACTGAGTCTTATATAGTAAAACGCTTCACACACGGGACACAAACTTTGGTCACCCACACAGAAGTCATTTTCAAAAATATATATTTTCTAACAGAAATCCCCCCATAAAACCACCCAAGTGATCGTACAAGGCAGATTATCACCTTCCATACACATAGATGAGGTCAAATACACAAATTATAGAAACACAACGTGCAACGGGTTGAGACGGTCACAGAGTTCACTGAAGCTGCATCCTGGAAAACCACCAACACCCGGCCGAGCACCAAAGTTTTAGAGTCCCAGGTTGGTGAGGTGCGTCCGACTGTCTGTCTGACTTCAGGGGGAGCTCCAGTTAAAACTGGAACAAACCATAACCATCACTGTGTTAGCATTGTTAGCATGCTGATGTTAGCATGTTGCTTGTACAACCTCACAGAGCTGATAGTTACTGACATATTAAGCACACACACACACACACACACACACACACACACACACTCGCTCTCTCTCTCTCTACTAATAAAAAACACCCCATGTCTCAGTGTCTCCGAGTCCAAAAACATTGCAGCCTGTTAGCTTCTGTTAGCTTCTGTCGCTAACCTGACAGATGGACTGTTTATGAGCACACATGCTAACGAGTCTGTTTATTGTCAGGAGCCATTATCATTAATAGCTTCCTCTGTGTGTGTGTGTGTGTGTGTGTGTGTGTGTGTGTGTGTGCGCGCGCGCTCAGCTAATTTGTCCAGTTTGATTGATTGACAGGACAAAACTGTCAATTAATGACTGCTGTTAATTAGCTAAGTGACAAATGGGCACACAGGCGCACACACACATACACACACACACACAGGTGCACACACACACACCAGATAACGGCATAATGTGTCCTTGTGTGTCCTTGTGTCCTTGTCTTCTGTGTTTCTCTGAATGATAAATCACATTACAGAAACTGATATTATTACATCTGAGACAAACACACACACACACACATCATTGGGGAGCTGTATGTGTGTGTATCCCGGTTGTGTCTCATTAATTTGTCCAATCAGAGACAAGGACACACTGTTACTATGACACCAAACCTCCGCACAAACACACACACACACACACACACACACACACAAAATATATAAACAGCAGATTAAAATCATAACAAGTTAAAACACAAAGAAACAACAGACAACAAAGTGTTTATCATGACTCATCACAACATCATACTTTCAACTAATATCAACATTCATCTGCATTAATAACATTGTACAATATTGTTGAAAGTATAAATTGACCTCCAGATGCCCCGTTAACGCCTCGAGTCTTACTGAAATAAACATAAATAAACTGAACAATTTGATGTTTATTAAGTATAAAACATTGAGAAAGAAGCAGTTTTTCAGATCTGATCATGTTTGATCCAGAAATATGTAAAAATAATAATACACTTACTGTGTTAATAAACTCGTTGTGTGTTTTCCTGTTCTAGCTCATTTTGTGACTTCATGTTTGAACTGTGATGATGTCATATTCTCCTAAAACTGCACTTTTACACATTAAGTCTACATTTGGAGATAAATGTGATGTTGACATTTAAAAATATATTGTTACTGTGTGTTGTTCACCTGTCTGTCTGTCTGTCTGTGTGTCTCTTTCTCTCTGTCTGTCTCTGTCTGTCTGTCTGTCTGTGTGTCTCTTTCTCTCTGTATGTCTCTGTCTGTCTCTGTCTGTCTGTCTGTCTGTCTCTCTGTCTCTCCATCTGTCTTTCTCTCTGTCTGTCTGTCTGTCTCTCTGTCTCTGTCTGTCACTCCATCTGTCTGTCTCTCTGTCTCTCCATCTGTCTGTCTCTCTGTCTCTCCATCTGTCTGTCTGTCTGTGTCTCTGTCTGTCACTCCATCTGTCTGTCTCTCTGTCTCTCCATCTGTCTGTCTGTCTGTGTGTCTGTCTGTCTCTGTCTGTCTGTCTCTCCATCTGTCTGTCTGTCTCTGTCTGTCTCTCCGTCTGTCTGTCTCTCCATCTCTATGTCTGTCTGTCTGTCTGTATGTCTCTGTCTCTCTGTATGTCTGTCTGTATGTCTCTGTCTCTCTGTCTGTCTGTCTGTCTGTCTCTGTCTCTCTGTATGTCTCTGTCTGTCTGTCTGTCTCTCTGTCTGTCTCTCTGTCTCTCCATCTGTCTGTCTGTCTGTCTGTCTCTCCGTCTGTCTGTCTCTCCGTCTCTCCGTCTGTCTGTCTCTCCATCTCTATGTCTGTCTGTCTGTCTGTATGTCTCTGTCTCTCTGTATGTCTGTCTGTATGTCTCTGTCTCTCTGTCTGTCTGTATGTCTCTGTCTCTCCGTCTGTCTGTCTCTCCGTCTCTCCGTCTCTCTGTCTGTCTGTCTGTCAGCTGTCCACCTCACTGTAGCTGCTGATGTCACCAGCCTCAAGTCCCGCCTCCGTTTCCAGGACAACGGTCAGAGTGTTTACTCTGGTTACCTGTCGCTGCCAAAGAAACACTGTCAAACCCTGAGAGTGGGACTGCTGGTGAGACATTAAACAGATAACAGTCTGACATCCTGTTAGCGCCGCCTACAGGTTACAGTGTTAATGACAGCCACATTCATAGTTCAATGTTTATTTTTTGTTTTTTGATCTGTTTGTTGGTTTGTTTGTTGGTTGGTTGGTTGGTTGGTTGGGGTGTAATGAAACTTGGATGGAGGATGGGCTCTGGCCCAGAATAGACCCCATTAACTTTTGGTGTTGATCCAGATAAAGAGACGGATCCAGGATTTTTTTTTTCTTTCTTTAACATTGCAAGACAGGCAGTTGTTTCACATTTTTATTGATGAAGATGCAAAAGTTTCCTGAGAGTTTGAGATATTTTAATTAAAGGAAGTTCTGCTGTGTGAGATAAGACTGACTGGTTCTTCTAATCAGTCTGACAGTTTACATCCTGCTTCTCCATCAGTGTTCAAGTTTCTGTAACAAACTGCTGACAGCATCTGAGGGCAAAAGTTTGGCTTTTTACAGTGTTCAGAGAACAGGAGGACCTTTGACTGTTGCTTTAAAGAGCATAGGTGCACGTTGAGCTTTCAGTTGGTCTACATGCAGATACATTATTGAGTTGTGTAAGTTGAGTTAAAGTTCACACAATGTTCTGGGCTCGTCCTGTCATGTCTTCGTTTATGTCTTATCAGTACATGTTAGTGGTTCTGCCCGCAGATGACTCAGTGAATATCCTGTGACACTGACATTGTGTTTCAGACATGTCACATCAGGCCTGATGTTTTTAATCCATTAACTGTAAATCCTGTTTACTTCACATTCCTGCAGGTCATTCTCCAGATCATGCTTCTGCTTTCAGTCTGATTTCTCTTCAGGCAGCAGCTCTTTTCACTTAATTTAAATCAGCCTGCAGAGACCTGAAATCTGCACAGAGATCATGTTCCACCCTCAGTGTTTAGTCACATTTATGTTCTTCTTTAAGTGAAGTCGTCATTGTGTGTCCTAATGCTGTTAACAGCTGAGACACGTGAAAACTGTCACTGTGCTGCATTCGGAGAAACTCTGTAGTCATCTGATGCCCTGACGAGCTGCCATCAATGGATCAAATGACAGACAACAACCATGGACTGAGGGAAGGGTAGAATAGTTACCCGTGTTAAAGGTGTTGCTGAGGTTGTGTTCTGTGTGTTTGTGTTCTACAGAGTCCAATCCGAAACAAAGTGGAACCTTTGGTGTTCTCCCTGAACGTCTCTCTGTTTGAGAAGCTTCCTAAGAAAAGAAACGCTGTTCAGGACCTCAAACGTCTCCCTGTGCTGAGCCAGACACCCCGACCCATCAGAACCCAGGTCAGAACCCATAGAACTGGGTCAACCCACAGAACCCCCGGTCTAAACCCATCAAAACCCATGTCATAATTCACAAAATGGGTCAAAACCCACAAAATCAAGGTAAAAACCAGTGATCCCATCAGAGCCCAGATCAGAACCCATTTGAACCAATCAGACCCAGGCCAGAACACAGTCCAAAATCCATAGAACCCGCAGAAAAGGCATTTGATCTAGTTAGTTAGGAATTATTATGTAGTGTATTTGGAAAATTAGAATTTCATCAGACCTTTATTAAAACTATTAAAGCCTTATATAATAACCCAAAGGCAAGAGTAAAAATAAACGGAGCAGTGTCAAACTCATTTTGCCTGGAAAGAGGGACCAGACAGGTCCGTCCACTAAGTCCTTAACTGTTTGCAATTTTTGTCAGGCATTACAATGCTCGGCCAAGAACACAAAAGTTCCTTATTTGTGGACGACGTTTTAGTCTCCTTGTCTCACCCAGAGTTTTCAGTTTTGAAATTGTTGTCATTTTTAGACGGCTTCAGCTCTGTATCAGGATACAAATCAAATATTTTAAAGTCCCAAATACTATATTTCAATTATAGACCTAGCCACATCATCAGCTCCAAGATCATATTAAATTGGGATCTGGATCATTATTAAATATCAGTAAACATCCCTAAAGAGCTAACCAATGTGTATGATTTAAATTTTAACTTGTTAAGCCATAAAGATAGAGGAAGACGTAAGGAGGTGGAATTTAATCCCAGTATTAAGTTTTGAGTCACGGATAGAGTCGGTAAAAATGAATGTATTGCCTTGGGTGCTATATTTGTTTCAGACTGTTCCAATTGAAATAACAGATAAACAACTCAATGAATCGGATAAATTATTATCTAGATACATCTGGCAGGGAAACAAACAAGGATAAGATTTCAAACTCTTCAACTGACATAACACAAGGGAGGACTTACACTCCCCTGCCTGAAAGACTATTATATATCGGACCAACTGATGATTTTGTTTTGTTGGTGCAATCGTCATGACCAGGCGAGATGGAAAAAAATTGAAGAGAAAATGTCTGGAGCTGATCCAATTCAGGCTCGCTTAGGGGATGAAAGACTTATTAAGAATTTAAGGGCAACGGGTAATAAATGGATTAATTTATCTCTGAAAACTTGGCTAAATGTTATTAACAAAAATTGTCTGTTTGAAAAGATTAAGATTCTGAATTGTTGGCCCCATGACCTCGATTTTATCCCAAACAAACTACACACAAGTTACAAGGGACGGGCTCATCGATGCCTCTCCTCATATTGTACCTTTTTCAATCGGGGGACACTGAGTGACTTTCAGGCACTGAAAAGACGACACGGATTAAATAATAGTGAGTTTTTTAGATTTCTTCACGTCACCATATAAACAGCCTTATGTTGCAGAGTCAAAGGGCATTTGAAAATATCTTATTGAAGGTACTTATTAGTGCCTAGAAAACAGATTCAGGGCTTAAAGTAATTTCAAGACTTTACAGGACTCTTCAGGAGATTAAATTAACAAGCTCCACCATATAAAACAAAAATTGGAGAGGGAAACTAACAGTTGTATTTTAGAAGAAGTTTGGAAGGAATATTGTGAATTTCACTGGAGGATATCGGGCTCAATTACATGGAGGGTGTTTGGCTGGAACAGTATTTGTAGATTTTTTATTACACCTGCTCAGTCAATGAAGATTCTCAGTCATCCACATCATGGTAAATCTAGGTGCTGTGTTGTAGGCAACTGGACTTGTTTCAGTTCCTTGAAGACGTTTCACCTCTCATCCAAGAGGCTTCGTCATTTTAAACTAGCTGGAGAGGAGTTGGCAGGCTTTTTAAATTTGGATAAAGTGGAAAATATATATTTCCCTGCAACGCCCTTCTTTTGTTGAAAAAAGAAAAGTTTGTTCATCTCTTTATAACTTGTCTATATTTTATTCATTTTCTCAAACTCAAGACACCCCGTGTTCTGTCTGTTTTGTTTTGTGTTAAAAAACTGAAAAAATCTTTCACTCTATGAAAGGACATATCTAAAGATGAATATGGAATTGTTGTGAAGATGTGAAACCAAATAAACTGAAAAAATGTTAAATAAAATAAAATAAAATCCACAGAACACATCAGAACCCAAGTCCGGTAGAACTCAGTTTATAGCTAAAGTAATAGGCATATACACTACCAGTCAAAAGTTTGAACAGACCTTCCCATTCAATATTTTTTCTTTATTTTTATTATTTTCTACATTGTAGATCAATACTGAACACATCCAAACTATGAAGGAACACATATGGAATTATGCAGTAAACCAAAAAGTGTTAAACAAACCAGAATAAGATTTATATTTTATATTCTTCAAAGTAGCCACCTTTTGCTTTGATGACAGCTTTGCACACTCTTGGCATTCTCTCAATCAGACTCATGAGGTCGTCACCTGGAATGGTTTTCAAGTAACAGCTGTGCCTTGTCAAGAGTTAATTTGTGTAATTTCTGGCCTTCTTAATGTGTAACTCTAACCCCAAAAAATAAAGAAAAACCATTGACTGAGAAGGTGTGTCCAAACTTTTGACTTTTGACTATCACCCATCAGAACCTGGACCCCACAAAATGTTAAGTGGGCTCTAAATTTGAATTTGCATTAGATTCAATTCCTGAGTCTGAAGCCGGGTCAGTACGAATCCAAATCAAGCTAAGAAACAAGCAGAGCCTGCAGAAAAACTCCTGAGAACAACTTTGAGAACTAAGGAGAACTGTTTGAACATTCCCTGTCTGAAGTTTAATTTCATCATCCGTCAGATCCACATCCAGAAGGCCTGTGGTTCTGATAACCATTGCCAGAGTAACCTGCAGATTAACGCCCAGTTCACAGATGACAACCAGAACCCTTTCCCCATGTGAGTAAATTCCTCTGCTGAATTTAAGGGTGATTTCTAATTCTAACACTGCCTCCACGGATGACATGATTCATTAATTTGAGCTAATATTAGCACAACTTTTTTGATATGAGCAAATGTTGAATTTTGTCACATGAATATGCTCAAGTCCCACCCACATGAACTTGACAACTTGACCTGAGACTTGATTTACACTTACCCTAAAGGACCTGAGACTTAACTTGGACTTTCCTTTCCAGTGGTACTTGGGTAGCACGTAGCACTAAACCAAATGCAGTCCATTTGATGTATATATCATTGTGGGAGTCATAGGTTAGAGTTCTTTCCAGGAATTAATTGACCAGAGGTTGTGGCAAGAAGCAGGGGTTTCACCAGATTTACAAAGTAAAAAGACAAAGAAGACAAACTAAACAAAGCCAGTTCTAACAGAACCATCTGACCACTTCCCTGTAACACTGTGCCATCTAGTATTTCTGCGTCATCGTCATTTTTAAAAGAAGGTAAAATAGGATTGGGATTGGAGCAGGGTGTATATGAGACAGGAATGCATGTGAGATGAACCAAAATATAATAAACCTCCCATAGTAAGGAAAACAGATCGCTAAAACTTGACTATTTGACATGCATTTTTACTTGAATCTGGGTAACTGGAAGCACAAGCATGAATGGCTGTCTTTAGGGAATTGAGACCAGACATCTGACTTTATTTTGAACTTGACTTTGACTCATCCTGAAGGACTTGGGTCTTGACTGGAGATTTGGATCTTTTAAAGACTGAAAAATTTCAGACAGTTACCTCTGCAGTCACGGCTGGTTTAATAGATGAGTCACACTCTTTTACATCACAAAAGTTTCATAGCGTAAACAGGCCAATGTATCATCTCTCATCTCATTGGTCATGTTGTAATTTGTGTATTTTTGTGTGTTTCCAGGCAGAAGGACAGGCAGGTGTTGTACTACAGTGGTAGTATTAACCGATTGTTTCTGGAGGTGAACGTCAGTAACACACCATCACCGGGCCGACCAGCAGAGGATGCGCACAATGCTGTTTTGAACATTAGCATCCCACCATTACTCATATACTCTGGAGTCCGAACACAGGTAGTGAAGCTTTAGGTGTTTTAGGAGTTAGGGAACAAAGACAATGATGATTTAGAGAAGAGTTTTGTCTGCATAGAAGGGAATATTGACGCTGTGACTTAAGTTTATGAGCATGTAGGTAGAGAAGAAACAAGGACTGAGACTCAAGGGACACTATATGTTACAGTATGCATGAGACTTGGACTTGACTGACCAACTTGAGACTTGGGACTCAACTTTGACCAGGTCCTCCTCCAGTTAGTCCTGTGTTTGTGCTTCAGGGTGATGTCCATGCGAGGGTGGAGTGTTTTGTCAAGGACACTGATCTTCTATGTGAGCTGGGAAACCCTTTCAAAAGCAACCAGGAGGTACAGACTGTCGGCACTACAATACTTCGAATACGGTTTTATGTATTGTTTATTACTGTGTGTACTGTAGTACTGCGAGTACCAGTTTCTGTAGTGCGTATTACTGTGTCTACTGTAATACTCCTGCTGAGACTCTGTCTGTTCCTGTGTCTCTGTCTATATTTCAGGTTCAGGTGTTGATCATATTTCAGCCATCTGAGATCAGTTTACACACCAAAGAGATTCAGTCTGTGCTGCAGCTGTCCACGTACGACACACACACACACACACACACACACACACACACACACACTCACTCACACACATGCAGCTGCTGACTTGTGGCTCTGTGTGTCTTCAGGCTCAGTGAGCAGTTTGATCTGTTTCCGCGTTCTGTGTCCATGTTGGTGGAATATTCACTGCAGGCATCTCTCACTCTGTGAGTAACATACTGTGTAACAGCTTTATTGTTGACCTCTGACCTTTTACCTGATGACCACACCTCTCTCCCTGTGTCCTGATAGAATCAATCCGCCAGGCCCTGCTTCCTTCAGTGGTCATGTGATTGGTGAGTCAGCCATGAAGAAGACGGAGGATGTCGGCAGTCTGCTTCTCTTCACCCTGCAGGTTGTCTTAATTCAATCTGACTCCTCAGAGTGTAAACAGACCAGGTGTTAACCCTTTACCTCGTCTGATAGGTGCACATCAAAGGGAAGCCACTGGGTCGCCAAGCCAACATGCAGGTGGAGTTTGATTGGCCGATGGAAGTGTCCAGCGGGAAGTGGCTGCTATACCTGACCGATATCCAAGTGAATGGCACATCAGAGCGTCACTGTGCCCTGCCCAGCAACATCATCAATCCCCTTGGCCTCATGGTATTTATTGCAACATCTGCCTCACATTGACTCCTTTCAAAATAAATGTCCTAGGCACACACATTTCAGAAGAAAAGTTATTCCAATCAGAATCTTTAACTGAAGTATCTTGTCTGACAGAATAAGAGCTTCTATAATCACTAGGTGATTTGTTAAATTTTAACAGGGGGGATGGCTCAATGGGAGCACCACCCTGCCCTGACACACGTATGTACGCCTCCCAAAGGACATTGTTGACGCCTTAACCATAACTGTGACTTTTCTAATTCTACAATTCCATTTGATCCAGTTATCTTCCTTCTCTCCCTACTACAATTGTCTTTTCATAACTGTATTAAAGTAATGAGTAAATACACCTTTAAACTGTACGCAGTGGACTGAGTTTATTCAGGCAGGGTTTTCTCATGTTTCTCACAATACACTACAAGCAGGGTCATTTTAAGTTACATGACCCCTTGGAATTTTTTACCATCTGAATTCCTTGAAGGACACAAAATGAACATTGTGCAAAATATTAGAGCCTGACCGATTCATCGGTTGGATGATTTTATATTCAATATTAGCCTATCACAGATATATCAGTATCGGTGTATATATTGTCCGATATGCACCGATATGATATCGGTATCATATTTAAAAACTATAATGCAAAAAAATATATTTGGGGTAATTTAAAATTGGTGTAATGACATAGTTTGTCCAGCAGAGTGCGCTTCAACAGGGGATAAAACAGCTGGTGTCAGGAAATGTAACAGCTACCTCACTAATGGTTAACCCTCTAGGCGCCAAAGTCGCATTATTGCGACAGGCAACATTGCTGAATAAAACAGCCCATATCTTTAAATCTACTGCCTTGTGCTGTTACTGCTTGCTACCGCTAGATGGCCAATAGATTCAGCTTCAATCCTGATGTCATTTGTGGGTGTGTTTCTATGCAAAATACCTGAGAAAAAAAAGTTTGAAACCTGACACCAGCTGTCAGAGCGGCAGCGGCTAAACGGCAGAGTGGGAGAGGAGAGAGCCGCGGAGCGGTGGCAGAAGTGTGCTGGACAGATCGAGAGACAGATAGCGATTTTTGTAATAAAAAACAAAATGCCCAAAAGACTTTACAGTGCGGATGAGGTGCTTGCACAGATCTTTGCTGATCGCTCGTCAGAGACGAGTGACTGACGATGCTGCAGCTGCACACACTGTCACACAAGCAACACACACTGATCACGGCGAGAGTTTTCTTTTCTTTTTACAAGTTAGATTAGGAAATTTACTCCTATCAGATTCCTGTTCATTTACTCTGAGGATGAGAGGATGAAAAAAATCTATGAAAAAATGAAATGAAATGAAAAAAAATCTACTGTGTAAATATGTTCAGAATTCCGTTTTACTGAATTTTACCTGGTGACATACAAATTAGATTAGTAAATTTACTCCAATCAAACTCCTGTTCCTTTATTTTGAGGATGAGATGACAATACAAATATTTTTTTTCTGTGTAAATATGTTCAAAAATCAGTTTTACTTAAAGTTACATTCAGTCACCTGGTGACGTAACAATATGCAAATTAGATGATTAAATTTACTCCCATCACAAACTTTAGGTCATTATGAATATTTTTCTCATTTACACTATGGATTTATCTCTCACCACTTCCAAGCTACAGCCTTTTGAAATCTTAAAATCCAAACGGAATATTTTCCTAAATAAACTCTGGCGCCTAGAGGGTTAAACTGTAAACCAGCACAAACATGACAATTACCAACAGAACACAAGCCACCATGTTCTGAACAGGCACTGAAAACGCTTACAGAAAGTCACATTTTAGTTTAGAACAAGCAAACTTGTTGTGCTCCTCCTTTACATGAGAGACGCTGGGAATCCACCGGAAGCTGCTCTATGACGTCGCGTCTGCTCCAGGTTTTGTTCCGCCCTCCGCACGGCATCATACCATGAATGTATAAAGAGAACCCAGCGGGAACGTTTCAGAAGCGGAGCCTTTTACCCGCCCGCTTTTGTTGACTTGCTCAGATTTCGTTGATCTGGTCATTTTTCGTTTTTATACAATCAGCCGGAACGCAAAGCGGCTGTGCTCGGCTTGACTCCGCTGTGCGCCGTCGATCGTGGCCGCTTGTGATTTGTAACACACTTTCTGCTACTAGGGGATGGGGAGTGATGGCAGATTAACAAGGGGGATGCTTTTTGGTAATTTTGCTAACAAGGGGGACGGCACCCCCCCTCGTCCCCCCTCAAATCGCCTACTGTCTATAATGTAAGTGCCTGTGAGATAGGGTGACTTTCCACATTTTCATTAATTTCTCGGCGGGGAAATGCATGGATTTTGATGGAAAAAAATTAGGTATTTTAGGTGGCTGGTATCTATGATTGAGAAGAAAAGGGGACTGTTGATTCTTGGCGGCGGTAACTGCTCTACTGAGTGCCATTGTTGTTCAGATCAGTAAAATGGGCAATAAAACCGAATCTGTGCTCTTTGAAAATCTGTGATTCAGAAACTTCTTGATCGTTAGTGACAGGGTTAATATGTAGTAGCAGGTCCTCTTGTGCACCTTTTTTTCATGTACAGCAAAAATGTACACAATTCCCACAATAATTATTGACAGGCATGTTTTCAACTATTTTATTGTCTTGTTAAAATAGAACAAAACTGAGTTAATCTGACCTCTTTGGTAGCTGACCCCCTCATGTGCTGTACACTAAATGACTAAATTCTAGCAAAAAAAAACTCTAGAAAATAAAATACACCCAACATCTCAAACACCATTTTGATTTCAATCATTTAAATTTAAATTTAGAATTGAATTCATGACACCTCTAATTGATAGTGACTTCAAAATAATATTTTTAATAAATTTTTTGTAAAATTGTTAATGACAGTCCGTTTGTCACAACAGAGACACTTCTCCTGCCACTGTTTAAACTATCTTTGAGCTCATAAATTTCATCCTGAACTGCTTGACTGACTATTCTGTTAATCATTTACTCTTCCTGTTTGCTTAGGTCTCAAAAGAGGTGGAGGAGAAGAAGAAGAAAAGGAGGAGTCTGGAGGAGGAGGCAAAGGGGAAGACGGAGGAGCAGAGAGAAACACCTCTACCTGTCCTCCACCGGCAGGGACAGAAGAAGAAGTCCTACACTCTGGTACAAACACACTTAAGTCTGCAGGAGCGTCTGTTGTTATTGCAATCCTGCAGCCACCAACAGGGGGCGCTCTGAGGGATAAAACAAACTTATTTTAATAGATCTGTAAAAAAGACTCCCATTCAAGACACAACCTTTTGTTCTGTGTAAAAATACTTGGCTTTTGCTGATGTGATCTGTCATGTTTTAGTGTGTGACTGTCTTAAAGAGGACCTTTTAACAAAGTTAGGACATTTGAGGAAAGTAAAAACATTTTTGTAAAATCAGGACATTTTGTTGTCTTTACTTCTTCAAAGAGCTGTTTAAAGGTTGGGACTTGATTTAAAATGAGATTCTGTTTTGAGTCAGGGGCTTTAAATGATGGTCCTCACAAGAACAAATGTGTGCGTTTGTTTGTGAAGGATTGTGTGCACGGGGCTAACTGTGTGACGTTCGAGTGTCCGCTACTCAACATGAACAACTCAGCCACTCTGACTGTCAGAGCCAGACTGTGGAACTCCACCATGATCGAGGTACAAACATTTTTAATTAACTTAGAAAACAACTGTTTCCATCGCTGAAGCTTTTCAGCCTTTTAGCTCCTAGTTTTGGTTTGGCTTCACATTTCCTGTTTAGTTCAGTATCAGTGTTTCCAGTTGTTTTCTGACAAACCCCCAGCACACAACAGCAGACAGACACAGTTAGAGACCAGTTGGTTGACACAGCGAAGCATTCAGCAGCTAAAAAGACGGATATTATTGATTTATTACTTCTTTAAATCGGATCTTGCCCGTGTGTTTCAGGACTACAGTGATGCAAGGAGTGTGTTGGTTCGAGGCCGGGCTACTCTGAAGCTACAGACTAACAAACAGACCATCAACATGGACTCTCACAGCACAGAGGTAAGAAACTGCTGATAGCGCTCCCTACAGGCTGCAGACTTCAACACAACATGATGACATATCTGTTCTTACTAGAGATGAAAATGGGAGTGATTGTAGTTTCCTGTGTTAGTTCCTAAATTGCAGTACTCTTCTCTGCAGATTGAGATCCACATTTATCCTGACCCGGGGCAGTGGTTGGACTCTAGTGCCCCCCTGTGGATCATTGTGGTGTCTGTCCTGGCTGGAGTGTTACTGCTGGCTCTGATCTGCCTGCTGCTCTGGAAGGTAACCTGAGCTGTAACATAGAGACAGACATCACGCGACAGAAAAGTCAACTGAAGACTTTTGTTTTATCAATGCCTGTAGTTTCTGCTGCGGACTGATATCCACTGAAGTTGCTTTATTATAATGCACTGCTTCCTCGTCACCATAGCATAATTTATTAGTAATGTCATCATCACCTCCTGGTTGGTAAAGTGCCGTTGTGTCACCCCCTGCTATTCAGTGTGGTTTCTTCAGGAGAGCCAGTGCCAGAGAACTGTACCAGCCAAAGACCCAGAAAGCCCACATGAAGAGCCAGCCGTCTGAGAACGACAGGCTGGACGAGGAGCTCTGAGGCTGGGCACACTGCTGCCAGACAGCCCTGCTGTAAGGACCGGCTGTTTACTGACTGTTTCCTGACTCTGAGGCAGGGCAAACTGCTGCCAGAGGGACCGGCTGTTTACTGAGTGTTTACTGACTGTATACTGACTCTGAGACAGGGCACACTGCTGCCAGATAGCCCTGCTGTAAGGACCAGCTGTTTACTGACTGTTTACTGACTTTATACAGACTCTGAGACAGGGCACACTGCTGCCAGAGAGCCCTGCGGTAAGGACCGGCTGTTTACTGACTGTTTACTTACTCTGAGGCTGGGCACACTGCTGCCAAACAGCCCTGCTGTAATGACAGTTTACTGACTGTTTTTCAGTCAGAGGGGAAGGGCCTTCACTTTGACAAACTTCTTTACTTCCTTCTTTCCAGCTTTTCTTCTGACTCTTCCTGCATCTGATCGATCAGTTAATCAATAACTCAATTTATCTTTATTCCTCTGTGTTTGTTGATATATTTATATCTGTGATCAGTATTACTTTAATGATTAATATGTTGATTTTTGCTTTGATATGTCTTCATGATACAGACAGCTTTTATTGTGAAAATCCCCCTCAGGCTGAAGAAGTTCAGTCATACGTTGAAAGCTGAACATTGTGTAAAGTGACTGTATGATCACAGCATCACCTGTTTGACTTTACAGGCTAACAATGTTAACAAGCTGATGTTTAGCAGGCATAATGTTTACCACCATCTAGGTTTTTCATGCTAGCATGCTACCGTTAGCTAACTCTCAGTAAACAAAGTCCGGCTGAGGCTGATGTGATGTCAGCAGTTCTGCAGGTGTTTGGTCATAAACTAAAGTATTGGACACATGAACATGTTAGAATAGAGCACAACGAAACTGTTTGTAGAAATCCCATTCAACAGCCTTCTGAAATGAATGAATAGAGTGAATGAATAAGTAATTGCGCAAGAGGCGTTAAACGTTTAGCCGTTATTGTCTGTTTGAGAGACGAGGTTATGGTTTCACAAGTTTGTCCACAGCTTTGGGGAAGAAGCCGTTTCTTAGTCCGTCAGTCCGTGTGCAAATCATTCTGAGTCTGCCTGAGGGGACGGTTTTCAACATGTAATGTCCCGGATGTGATGTTTCCCTTCTGATGGATAATGCCCATATGTTGACCCGATGATGGCGCTAGATGAGAAGTCAGGGGATCACCAGAGTTATTACAGTTCATTCTCAGGGGAACATGAACATCTGAGTACACTTTTCACATCAGAGTGACAGACTGATGTTAGCATCTACAGAGCTAACATGTTAAAAACAGAATCAGTTACAAATACAGAAAACACGGAGCGACGTCACAGTAAATATAAACGTGTCTTCCCTTCCTGCTGCTGTGTTGGACATATGAGGTTTCTGTATTTTGTCTGCAGTGTGGCTTCTTTGTGCACCGAAGGGCGTGGCAAGCCGCAGCGCTCCACCAGGGGAGGATTCTGGGTAAGGACGAGCAGCAGCAGTATACGGACACTGACGGTTTCTTAATCCAGGACGATCTTTCCTCGTCCAGGAACCGGAAGTCCCCAAAACACTGGGTCACCTCCTGGAGTGAGACACACTGAGAGACGGATGGGATACAAGAAACACATGATGAACCTGACCGAACTGGACCAAAATTTCCTAGACCAGACCAAACCAGATCAACACTTTCTGAACTGGACCAACACATCTTGTACCGGACCAAGACGTCCTGAACTTTGCCAAAGCCAGACTTAAAAATTCAGAGTTGGACCAGACTGGAATGCCACATGTTCAACCAGACCTGGCCAGACAGTGCCAACACATCCCGGACCGAACCAGACCACAAAACTGCCTGACTGTGTGTGGGCTGTGAAAAGCTCTTAAAATGTTTACACTCAATTCAGAACAGAAATCTGGAGACAGAAGGTTTTCAGCTGACAGCTGTGTTTAGTTGTAAACCGCAGATTATTATTCATGTGTAAACAAAACATGTTGTTTAATCTGTATTTGTAATATTTTGTTTTTAATGTGCGTTTTCATATCTGTATGATTTCCTGTGTGAAAAGCATTTCCCAGCATCCTGCTGGTGTCTGAGTGACGTCATATATAAAGCCATTAATTATATGGACAATTTGTTTGAAGTGATGTCAGGAGTCAGTGTTGTGAATTATTTAAAAGAAATGATTAAAGAAACTGTCTTCATATAAACACGTTCTGTCAGTTCAGATCAGATTTAATGTGGACGGTGGAAACACAACATGTACTGTGATCATCAGCTGTCTGAGGAAAGAAATCAATCTGAGAATGAAAAAAGTCGAATGCTCCTTTAAAAACAAAATAGCGGTCAATGTTGACAGCTTTAATGTGTTGTGATGTCACGATTAAATGTGGCCTTCAAGGATTCCTTGTTAACTCAGTGTTCCCCCTCTAAAAAGTTTGTCAGTAAGAGTGATGCATTTGGAAAACTGTTTCATGTGTCCTTTGCCTGACTTTTCTGAGGTGTTTTTATATAGTTGTGATGTTTCTGACATCACTTGAAAGCAGCATCTTTCAGTCTCGTGGATGTGGGTCATCATCACTGTGGTGAACTGTTTGTATGTTTTCCTGTGTGTTGAAGATATTAAAGTATTTTTTGATAGTGAACTGGTGTGTGCTTTACCTGCCATGATGTGTTCAGGGACAGACTGTGTTGTGTGTAAATGAAATCTGTTGTTTCACATTTGTAAGATTTATGAGTGCTTGTCTTTATGCTAATTCTTGCTTCCGCCAATCAACTCGCCAAGATAAAATGTTGACATTTAACATGTCATATTTACCAGAACGACATTTGTACAATATATGTCATATCACATTCCGATAACGTGTATGAGTTGACTTTAATGTCAGGAGGTGGAGAGGGTGGTGATGGCATCGCAACTAGGCCAGAGACCACTGATGAGGCGGCATTTCAACATGTTGAAGTGAGAAACCTTGGATATTTTTAACAAGCTGTGTTTGTGGTGACAGAATCAAGAATTGTAAGAGAAAACCTGAAGTTTTTCCAAACGAGATGTGAGGGAAGCGAGGAGACATGTTGGCATAACGAAAAACACCCGATGTGATGTTCGAAAAAACAAGTTACATGTGAAGATATGATCTGTGGCTGTAATGTTAAAATGCACAATACCTGATTCAATCTTTTCTCTTTTTAGGTAAATAAATTTCTATAGGAACCATTTCTTTACCCATAAACTCTCCTGTCTCCCCCCCACTCACCCCAGTGCACATCTCTGTAGACCTGTGACCTGATCCCTGATATTGTATATGTGTTGTTGAGTCTTGTTAATAAAGTTTTAGCTGTTTCTCCTACATACTGGAGACTGCAACACAGACAAACTATAGAAGTGTTTGTCATTTCTCTTATTTAATGTCGGGTTTCATATGTAACATCATTGTAGTTTTCCCTGAAACATGTAGCTTAAAAGATAGTTTCCAGTGTTCAGAAGACACCATAATCACATTGTGGGTTATTAAATGAAGATTTCACAATCAGAATATCAATGTGTCAATGTTTGTTAAACAGGTAACAGACAGAAAATCACAGCCCAGGCCAAGGGGTTAGGTGTGAAAGAATGATTCTTAAGTTGCCAGAGGTGTTGGTCCAGTGCGCTGGCACAGATGCCTGCATATGGTTGCGCGTACCCACACTCCCCATAGTACTATAGAGTGCCATTGGATTGTGCATAGGTGTAACTGTGTCATTTAGTGCCTGTAGAACACAAAGATAGTAGGTATATTCAAAGTTAGAACTGTCACACCACATGAACTGTACAGGATTTGTTTTTCTGTTTTTGTTTTTTAGGCGTGCAGACTGGCCTGTGATGCCTTAGGAGAGCAGGATCGGAGGTGAAAAAACTCATTGATGGTGAAAGGATGACCCCTGCTGGATTGAGCTGGTAGGTGCCTCCTGAATCCAGCCCTGGTGTTCAGGACAGGTGAGTATTTAACCAGTTGTTCATAGAGTTTTTTTTTTGTGGTGAAACAATGTACCGAGTAAAAGGCAAATACACAAGTAACCATTGAAGACTTTATTGCAGCTCTATGAAGGCAAGATGATTACAACATTATTACTTTTCCTCCCTTTCCTTCAGGCTCTGTTGAGGCCTGAAGTCACCTGATCCTCAATATTCTGTGCCGCAACCTGTCCTGTCGTCTGTGATTTTCCCCTGTCCATGGTGCACAAGTCTGTAGAGATTAGCCTAGCTTGTTTAGCTAACCTTTTGTGCCTCATCTCTGCAGCCTGCAGCTCACTGGGGGTGCGTGAAGAGACCGGGGAGGTTTGATGGCTCGGCTCAACAGAGATGTTTTTAGCTTATGGCAGGCAGGCAGGCATTTAATATTATTTCCTTTGGAAAAATATCTATGATAAAGTTAAATGACTGGCTGTGTTACTTAATAAATATTATTTAGAGGCATTATAAAATATTTTCTGTACTTTTGTGTGTTTGTGCTGAAACATCCCTGATATATTTAACTGGCTCGTGTCACAAGACCGTGTAAAGTGTTACATCTGAACTGAGAAGAACAAGTTAGGGTTAGGGGTTAGGGGGTAAGACAGACAGACAGACAGACTGACTTGCAGAGACACATACAGACAGACAGACATCGCCTGTGCTGCTCGCAGTAGCGGTTTTCCACCGACAAAAACTAAGTGCGTCGCTCTTTGCAGTGCTCCTGGGCCGCCACAGGAGGGGGCAAAGACAGGCAGACGAGGCAGCATAGGTGCTGCAGCTTGTCTCCTCAGGTCTCGCATCACCTGTGCTGCTGGTTGTAGCCGAGAGCTCCAGGATAAGAGGTTTTAGCAGGAGTGCACCCCGGTGCAAGACATTTTTGATGAATATCTTTTGACAGGAAGGTGCCAGAGGGATGGGAGGCAGGGTTAGGATTAGGGTTAGGGGTTAGGTAAGGGGACTGACCTGGGTTCCACTTACGTGGTCCCAGTGGGTGCACTCTCCACCCTACAGACAGGCCACACCCCCGTCCCCATCTTCTTCTATTTAGGTTTGAGCGTGGTGTATTTAAGTAGTAATATTTATAGTTTTTCTAGGGTAGATATATTTATCATAAAATAAAATTTATATCAAGTATACACCGCTAAAACAATATTTTGTGTTTTTATATTTTTCTATTTTTTTAGTTTTTATATATTTTTCCCTTTTTTTTGTTTTTGTTGTTTGGCTTTTATTGTTTTTTATAATTCCCTCCCATATTTGAGTTGGTTAACCTTATTGTTTTTCTTCTGTATGTCCTCTAGGTGGCGCTCGCGACGTTTCGTCCTACTTGGACTTCTTCAGGCATAAGCCACGACATACAGGTAAGTATCCCTTTTTCCAATTAGCTGGGGAGATGTTGCTCCTCTGAAGTCTAACGCCAAACTGAGTGATCTGCTTGTCTTTCTCCCTTTTATACTCTCCCTTCATAAACTTGTTTTTAACTTAGTGTTGTCCCTTTTAATGAACTTGCTTGTTTTTAGAATAGTTGTTTTTAACTTAATATAAACTTAATTGTTTTTATATAGTTGTTTAGGGTTAGGGTTAGGGGGGTTAGGTTAGGGTTAGGTGAGGGGACTGACCTGGGCTCCACTTACGTGGTTCCAGACCCAGTAAATGCACTCTCCGCCCTACAGACAGGCCACTCCCCCATCCCCATCTTCTTTATTTAGGTTGATCGCGGTGTATTTATATAATAATATTTATAGTTGTTCTAGGTTAGATATAATTATCATAAAATAAAGTTTATATAAAGTATAAGTACCGCTGTAACAATATTTTGTGTTTTTATATTTTTCTATTTTTTTAGTTTTTTATATTTTTCCATTTTTTTGGTTTTTATTGTTTGGCTTTTATTGTTTTTTATAATTCCCTCCCATACTTGAGTTGGTTAACCTTATTGTTTTTGTTCTGTATGTCCTCTAGGTGGCGCTCGCGACGTTTCGTCCTACTTGGACTTCTTCAGGCATAAGCCACGACATACAGGTAAGTATCCCTTGTTCCAATTAGCTGGGGAGATGTTGCTCCTCCGAAGTCTAACGCCAAACTGAATGATCTGCTTGTCTTTCTCCCTTTTATACTCTCCCTTAATGAACTGACTTGTTTTTAAATTGTTATGTTTAACTTAGTGTTATCCCTTCCTATGAACTTTCTTGTTTTTAATATAGTTGTTTTTAACTTAGTGTTAACTTAATTGTTTTTATATAGTTGTTCTTAACTTATATGTAAATATTTATATTTATATATTTATTATATATTCATAATTAATTTAGTCCTTAATCCTTATTTCCCATGTTCCTTTTCCCTCTTCATTTCCCTACTCCACTGCCTATCCTCCATCCTTTACCAATAACCGGCGATGAAATTATCCTTACGTACCTCGTATATATTCTTTTTGCCTCTCTGTGGGCTATATACGGAATCCTTATCGTAACCGTGTTAGGGTTGTCCGACCTCCTAGGGTCAATTTGCGGGTTAAGGTCAGGGTTTGGGATTAGGGTTAGGGGTGAGAATCAAATTAGGGTTAGGGTTAGGGTTAGGGTTAGAGCCACAAATGGGGCTGGGGTCAATTAGGGTTAGGGTTAGGCCACAATTAGGGTTAGGGTTAGGGTTAGGGTTAGGGTTAGGGGTTAGGGGCGGGGAACTGATCCCGTCTCCAGTCTCTGGAGACTGGGAAATCATCCCATCTCCGGAAGGAAACGGGGGCTGCTCTCTCCGTCCACCCTCCTCTCTCAGCCTGATACGGTTGGCGCGCCGGCCGGCGTCGACCACCCCGTTGGACCAGGGTCCAGTCATCATTGAATTCACTCATCTGGTGAGTGTCCAATAATTGTTTTTTAGAAAATAAATAAGAAAATAAAAATCTATTTTAATATTAAACAAATAAGGAAGGTGTGTCGGCAACGTTTCGACCCTCTCTGGGTCTTCCTCAGGCCAATGACACACAAAAAACTAATTTTCTACTCTTTTTGTTGGATAGCTGGAGAGCGATGTGATCAGCTCGGAGTCCAGGTGAGTTATGAGCTCTTGCTGGAGCTCCTCCCTTTTATACCCTCTGTTTGTCTTGTGAAATTTTAATTCAAGCTTAACTCTGAATTGGTTTTTTTAGGTTTTAAAGGTTAATGGATTTAATACAGGTAAGTATATTATGGATTAGTTTTTAAAGGTAAGTATATTATTAATTGTTGTAATTAATTTAAGGTAAGTATTGTTTTTATTATTGTATATTTTTATGGTAAGTATAAATGTCTTAATCAACCATTCCCCTATGTATTTAAATTTTCTCAACTATATTTATTGAATAGGACTTTTAATGTTAGTAAATAAAATATATTTATTGTATTTATGAATTATTTTTTTATTATTAAAATTAATGTATTTATAGATCCCTTATATCTTATAGGGGTAGGGGAGTGGTTAGGATGAGGGAAGGGGGAGTGGTTAGGGTTAGGGAAGGGAGAGTGGTTAGGGTTAGGGAAGGGAGAGTGGTTAGGGTTAGGGAAGGGGGAGTGGTTAGGGTTAGGGTTAGGGAAGGGGGAGTGGTTAGGGTTAGGGAAAGGGAAGTGGTTAGGGTTAGGGAAGGGGGAGTGGTTAGGGTTAGGGAAGGGAGAGTGGTTAGGGTTAGGGAAGGGAGAGTGGTTAGGGTTAGGGTTAGGGAAGGGGGAGTGGTTAGGGTTAGGGAAGGGGAAGGGTTAGGGTTAGGGTTAGGGAAAGGGAAGTGGTTAGGGTTAGGGAAGGGGAAGTGGTTAGGGTTAGGGAAAGGGAAGTGGTTAGGGTTAGGGTTAGGGTTAGGGTTAGGGTGGGTTAGGGTTAGGGTTAGGGTTAGGGTTAGGGGTTAGGGTTAGGGTTAGGGGGTTAGGGTTAGGGTTAGGGGGTTAGGGTTAGGGTTAGGGTTAGGTAAAGGGTATGGGTTAGGGTTAGGGTTAGGTTAGGGGACTGAAACAGG
>NC_133237.1:29178327-29183327 GCF_040436345.1 Pagrus major
GAAGTGGTTAGGGTTAGGGAAGGGGAAGGGGTTAGGGTTAGGGAAAGGGAAGTGGTTAGGGTTAGGAAAGGGGAAGTGGTTAGGGTTAGGAAAGGGGAAGTGGTTAGGGTTAGGGAAGGGGAAGTGGTTAGGGTTAGGAAAGGGGAAGTGGGTTAGGGTTAGGAAAGGGGAAGTGGGTTAGGGTTAGGGAAGGGAATGTGGTTAGGGTTAGGCAAGGGGAAAGGGAGAGTGGTTAGGGTTAGGCAAGGGGAAGGGAAAGTGGTTAGGGTTAGGCAAGGGGAAGGGAGTGATAAATTGGGTTAAATTTAGGGTGAATGGTTGAAAATCAGAAATTCAATTTGGTGTATATGTCAAATTTAACCCAAATGGTTCTCTTGTACCCAATAGGTAAATCCAATATCGTTCAATCTTTTTTCTCTCAAAGTCTGTCCAATTAGTATTCCCTTGAAGTCCAGCTATCCTTACAGAGTCCAAACCGTGGATCAAAAAATGTTGAACTAATGGTGTTTCCACTTCTCGTCTATTTCTAATATTGTATCGATGTTGATACATACGTGTAGATAATGAGTTTTTAGTCTCCCCCACATATTTAATACCACATTTGGCACAAATTAAAACATAAACACAATTTGTGGATCGGGGACTAAAACTCTCTTGAATCCTAACAATTTTTTTGTCTTTACTACTACGTATGAACTGTAGTTTTGTAAACTGCGCCTCCAATAATTGGGGCTTCTGAACTTGTAATGACGGCAATTTGGCTCTCACCAAATGATCCCGCAAGTTTTTATTCCTTCTATAGGCGGAAATTACCCTAGACTCTGGGATAACTCCTGAGTTACTAATATGCTTTTCAAAATTAGATTTAAATTTCCTATTTAAAATAATACTGCTGGTCGAAAAGGAAGTAATTAATGGAATTAGTTTCCCGTCCTCCCTTTCTTTTCTACTCTGGAAGGTTTTAAAACACTGTCTTAAGAACGACCTTGTGTAACCTCTCTCACGCAGAGCTTTGAAAAGAATAAGGACAGCTTCCTTAAAAGTCTCTTCGCGTGTACAGATTTTCTTGAATCTAAGAATTTGAGATTTTACAATACCCCTAAATGTATGTGGTGGATGAAAACTAGTTCTAAAAAGTAAAGCGTGTGTATCAGTTGTTTTAAAGAATACTTTTATATCCAATTTTTGTGTTTCCTGAAAATCTTGTCCTTTATACACTGTAGTGTCCAAAAAATCAATGGATTGTTTGTCAATTTCCGCCTTAAGTTGAATCGAAGGATCATGAGAGTTTAAAATATTAACAAATTCTTGAAATTCCACTTCGGAACCCGTCCATATACCCCAAATGTCATCTAAATAACGTAAATAGTAAAAGGGTTTCTTGTGGCATTTTTGAAACACCTCTTCCTCCCAATTGGCCATGAAAATATTGGCATAGGCCGGGGCAAAACGTTTTCCCATAGCCGTACCCTTAACTTGTAAATAATATTCACCATTGAAAACAAAGTCATTTCTAGTTAGATTAATTTCTAACAACTGCAGTAACTCTACATCTGGCCGTTTGGGGTCGGGATATTTAGCAAAACATTTTCTAACTGCCTCTATCCCACTTGGAATATCAATATTTGTATACAAACTTGCCACATCCATAGAAAAAAAATATGAATTGGGCGGGATCCTTAAACTCTTAACTATCTCAATGAAATGATATGTATCTTTGATATAGGCAGGATGTCTATTTGACAGTGGATTCAAATAATAATCCAAGAATTCCGCTGTGTAATACGTCTCGCTACCACAATCGGAGACTATTGGACGTCCAGCGGGCACCTCAAAAGGAACCGTCCAACTCTTCGGATCCTTGTGTATCTTTGGAAGAATATAAAATCTCCTTTCCCTGGGTTGTGAATTCCCTTTTAGATATTTCCTCTGTTTTTCATTAATGAATTTCTTCTTTTTTAATGTCTTTAAAATATCATCAACTAATGGAATAGTGTCCAAATAAATTGGTTTATCTAATTTTTTATAGTACACTGTATCCCTCAATTGTCTTTGTACCTCCAATACATATTGCTCCCTACTTAATATAACAACAGTTGCTCCCTTATCAGCAGGCTTAATTACAATATGTTTCGAATTCTGTAAATCTCTAAGTGCCTTAACTTCTTCTACTGTCAAATTATCCTTTTCCCTAATTGGTCTGTAATGTTCATCCAAAAGTAATCTGTCCTCTTCCATTAAATTAATAATTTCCTCTGGAATTTTCTCTATTGGAGGTATCCAATTGGAAGCTTCTGTAAAACGAGGTATCTCATTTTGGTTTGAATTCCTAAAATAGGATGCCAATTGGACTTTTCTATGATAAGTCTGTAAATCAAATTGAAGTTGGATTTTTTGATTCCTGCCTATATCTAAAGATGGTATAAATGTTAATCCTTTACTCAAAAGTGTTTGTTGTGGTTCCGAAAGAAAAAAGTCTTTGGCCAGAACTAAAACGTTCTTTGCGGATGAGGACTTTCGTCCCTCAACCCCCTCCCGTATAGAACTCAGAGGGCGGTCAAGTTTAACAGGGTTGACCAATAGTCAAGCATGGCTCTTGCTGTGTCTCCCGTCCAATGGACATTGTCCCTCTCTGTCGCAAAGTACTCCTCTTCTAATTCAGGAATCCCCGGTAAGTTCTTTGCAATGTACTGATTCAGAGTCAACAATGTCTGTTTCTCTTCCTCCGGCAAGGTGTGAGAAAAGTTAATCTGGGGAACCCAAACTTCAGCATAGGGGAACGACTTCCTAGCCGCTCTAACTGCCCCTTGAAGCTGCTTGATGGACGTCTCTCTCGCCTTCTGGCTCCGATGGTTCAGTCCAAACGCCAATACTACTTTCTCTACTGTCGTGACACTCCCTGCTTTAACCATCAAGGCCTCTGCGTGGCGGAAACTGGCTCCCGGATAACTCTCAATCTGCAGATTCGGAATGTCATAAGCAGGAATCCTGGAGAGATTGGAATCCCCTATTATCAGCCATTTCTTATGAACCATGAGGTCCCATTCAGCCATCTTGCGGTCAGAAGTGACATGTCTTGTAACCTTTTGGGGTTGTCTTGATGGGGTGGATGTCCCATTCCAAAAGTCACCAATGGCGTCCACCGGATCAATGGCCTCCTCCAGATCATCTGCTTCCTCTAGATCGCCTGCTTCAAAATGGACCTGGGCTTCCACCGTCTCCCGTCTAGTTCCCTCCTCGGGCCCTCTTTGGATGTCTTTCACATATGCCGAGCCCAACAGGTCTTCCAATTCCTCAACATAGGACCTGTTCGATTTTGGAGAGCTGATCTTCTTCTCTCCTCCTAGGTCTAGAAGCAAATCCTCTGTCTCCACTCTTCCCTTGCTCTGTGTCCTACTCCTGTCCTGTCTCTGCTCCAAGGGCTCCAAATGTGGAGGATGTACTTCCTGGTTCTGGGGTAACTGCACTTGTGAAGGTTGTGCAGGTTGTGGAGGTTGAGCAGGTTGTGGAAGTTGTGTAGGTTGTGGAGGTGGTACCAGTTGTGGTACTGGTTGTGGAGGTGGTATAGGTTGTGAAGGTAGTGGAGGTGGTGCAGGTTGTGCAGGTTGTGGATGTGGTGCAGGTTGTGGTCGTGGCGATGTTGCAGTAGTCACGCGGGATGGTCCCGCTTGTTCAGATTGTGAGGCCCGTCTGACACTCTGACTGGGTCCTTCTGTCATAGTCGTAACAGTCGTTCTGGTCTGACGTTGTCCCGGGATCGTGGTCTCACGCTGTCCCTGGATGTCATCTGACGTCCCCGGCCGGGGTTGATCGTCACTCTCTTCTCTGGCTGTGATGAGCGCTTCTACGGCCTCGATAACCTCTTGGGTAAGGTGCGGTAGATTGCGCTTTGCCCATCTAACAGCCACCTGGAAGGGCTCTTTCCATCCTTGACTCAAAAGTCCGGAGATCTCCTTTTCCAATGTCTCTAAACCTGCTTCATAGTGTTCTTGCAGGATTAGCTGGGTATTGTACCCCCAATTTTCGGCATTGCCCTTTACCAGGTCAAAGGTCTTCTCCGTGGGAAATGCAGGTCTAATCATGTTAGTCAAAACCTCCGTCATCCTTGAAATCATCCTAGGGGGCTGTTTCCCTTCTTTTGGAACCACATTTTGAAGATGGTGAACCGTCTTGATCAATGCGTGAAGTTTGCGGGTAAGCCGTCTAAACTGTGGGCCAGCTGGCTGTCTTTTAACTTGGTCATTCCTGTCAGTACTACGGTCATACCTGTCATTCCTGTCAGTACTACGGTCATACCTGTCATTCCGTCGTGGAACAAATCTACGGGCAGGTCTCTGGTAGTCCTGGCGGGTCACATCCGCGTAGGATCTTGATTGTGGGCCCCTATAGCGAGAGTTTTTGGGTGGAGGCACTGGCCGGTTAGGGGCGGGGAACTGATCCCGTCTCCAACCTCCGGAGACTGGGAAGTCGTCCCGTCTCCGGTAGGAAACGGGAGGTGCTCTCTCCGTCCACCCTCCTCTCTCGTCCTGGTACGGCTGGCGCGCCGGCCGGCGTCGACCACCCCGTTGGACCAGGGTCCAATCATCATCATAATACTCACTCATCAGGTGAGTGTGAAATAATTAGTTTTTTGAAAAAAAAAAAAAAAAAAAAAAAAAAAAAAAAAAAAAAAAAAAAAAAAAAAAAAAAAAAAAAAAAATAAAATAAAAATCTATATTAATCTAAACAAATAAGGAAGGTGTGTCTGCAGCAACGTTTCGACCCACTTCGGGTCTTCTTCAGGCCAATGACACACAATTAACTATTATTCTCTCTTTCCGGACAGCTGGAAAACATGCGCTCAGCTCGGAGTTCAGGTGAGTTATGAGCTCCTGCTGAAGCTCTTCCCTTTTATACCCTCTGTCTTGTATTATTTTTTGTTAAGTTTAAACTGTGAATTTGGTTTTTTAGGTCTAATGAAGGTAAGTATACAAATTGTTTTTTTAAAAAAGGTAAGTATA
>NC_133238.1:15000-17500 GCF_040436345.1 Pagrus major
AGAGATGGGTGGACGGAGAGAGCCCCACCAGTCTCTGACTGGAGGAGGGATGAAGTCCCAGCCCCCAGATGGGGGCGGGACAGATTCTCCTCCTCCGACAGGAGACAGGATTTTTCCCCATACCCTAACCCTAACCCCTAACCCAATATTTTCATGGCCAATTGGGAGGAAGAGGTGTTTCAAAAATGCCACAAGAAACCCTTTTACTATTTACGTTATTTAGATGACATTTGGGGTATATGGACGGGTTCCGAAGTGGAATTTCAAGAATTTGTTAATATTTTAAACTCTCATGATCCTTCGATTCAACTTAAGGCGGAAATTGACAAACAATCCATTGATTTTTTGGACACTACAGTGTATAAAGGACAAGATTTTCAGGAAACACAAAAATTGGATATAAAAGTATTCTTTAAAACAACTGATACACACGCTTTACTTTTTAGAACTAGTTTTCATCCACCACATACATTTAGGGGTATTGTAAAATCTCAAATTCTTAGATTTAAGAAAATCTGTACACGCGAAGAGACCTTTAAGGAAGCTGTCCTTATTCTTTTCAAAGCTCTGCGTGAGAGAGGTTACACAAGGTCGTTCTTAAGACAGTGTTTTAAAACCTTCCAGAGTAGAAAAGAAAGGGAGGATGGGAAACTAATTCCATTAATTACTTCCTTTTCGACCAGCAGTATCATTTTAAATAGGAAATTTAAATCTAATTTTGAAAAGCATATTAGTAACTCAGGAGTTATCCCAGAGTCTAGGGTAATTTCCGCCTATAGAAGGAATAAAAACTTGCGGGATCATTTGGTGAGAGCCAAATTGCCGTCATTACAAGTTCAGAAGCCCCAATTATTGGAGGCGCAGTTTACAAAACTACAGTTCATACGTAGCAGTAAAGACAAAAAAATTGTTAGGATTCAACAGAGTTTTAGTCCCCGATCCACAAATTGTGTTTATGTTTTAATTTGTGCCAAATGTGGTATTAAATATGTGGGGGAGACTAAAAACTCATTATCTACACGTATGTATCAACATCGATACAATATTAGAAATAGACGAGAAGTGGAAACACCATTAGTTCAACATTTTTTGATCCACGGTTTGGACTCTGTAAGGATAGCTGGACTTCAAGGGAATACTAATTGGACAGACTTTGAGCGAAAAAAGATTGAACGATATTGGATTTACCTATTGGGTACAAGAGAACCATTTGGATTAAATTTGACATATACACCAAATTGAATTTCTTATTTTCAACCATTCACCCTAATTTTAACCCAATTTATCACTCCCTTCCCTTGCCTAACCCTAACCACATCCCCTTCCCTAACCCTAACCCACTTCCCCTTTCCTAACCCTAACCCACTTCCCCTTTCCTAACCCTAACCCTAACCACTTCCCTTCCCCTAACCCTAACCCTAACCCCTAACCCTAACCCTAACCCGCCGAGCTGACCGAGGACGAAAGTGATGACACTCCACCCCTCAGTCCCTTTACTCCCCGACGTGGAGAAGGGGGTGAAGGGCAGGGAATTGTCACCGCACCACAAAGTCCTAGCTCTCCCACATCTGAGGAGAAACGTGACGACATCGTCATCGTCAATGTTGGACAAGGCAGTCCATTCTCCGACGAACCTATCGAAAACAATGACGATGACGACACCCTCATCATTGTTGAAGACGACTCGGAGCCTCCCCCACCTTACACTCCCTAAAAAAGTTAATAATTGACTTATGTCAATTCATGTTTAAAAAAAAAGTTCATATATAATGTTATGCTGTTGGCATCTTTCTATTCTTACACACACACACACACACACACTGACTGACTGACTGACTGACTGTCACACACAACCACACACACACACACACACACTGACTGACTGACTGTCACACACACACTCACACTCACACTCACTCACACACACACACACACACACGCACACACACACACACACACACACACACACTCACTCACTCACTCACTCACTCACTCACTCACACACACACAGACTTACATACTTAAATACGTACATTCACAAACACATTCACCCACTCACAACAAATTCATGTTCATTAAAAAAATTTAAAAAATTTAAAAAAAAAAAAACAACAACAACAAAAACAACAAAAAAATACAAAAAATACAAAAAAAAAAAAACAAAACCCACAAGGACTTTGCCTTGACGTGGCGTGGGGGCTTACATGCCTCAGTGCTCCTATGGACTGTGGGGATTGGGTCTACCCAGCTGGTCTACTGCTGTTTGGTAAGGCAGTAATAGACCAGCTGGGTAGGCTGAATCCCTAGAGTCGACAGGTCCACTGAGGCACAACCAAAAAGTCCAACATGTTGCACAATCACTTCCCCTTATCACATCATCCATTGAAGTGACATAAATATACATAGATATATAAATATTTTAAAATACATAAACATATACATTTCTATTTAATATATTAAATCAACATGCAGAACTTTATATCTGGTTGTAGTTTGTAAT
>NC_133238.1:22500-25000 GCF_040436345.1 Pagrus major
TCTTTTCAAAGCTCTGCGTGAGAGAGGTTACACAAGGTCGTTCTTAAGACAGTGTTTTAAAACCTTCCAGAGTAGAAAAGAAAGGGAGGATGGGAAACTAATTCCATTAATTACTTCCTTTTCGACCAGCAGTATCATTTTAAATAGGAAATTTAAATCTAATTTTGAAAAGCATATTAGTAACTCAGGAGTTATCCCAGAGTCTAGGGTAATTTCCGCCTATAGAAGGAATAAAAACTTGCGGGATCATTTGGTGAGAGCCAAATTGCCGTCATTACAAGTTCAGAAGCCCCAATTATTGGAGGCGCAGTTTACAAAACTACAGTTCATACGTAGCAGTAAAGACAAAAAAATTGTTAGGATTCAACAGAGTTTTAGTCCCCGATCCACAAATTGTGTTTATGTTTTAATTTGTGCCAAATGTGGTATTAAATATGTGGGGGAGACTAAAAACTCATTATCTACACGTATGTATCAACATCGATACAATATTAGAAATAGACGAGAAGTGGAAACACCATTAGTTCAACATTTTTTGATCCACGGTTTGGACTCTGTAAGGATAGCTGGACTTCAAGGGAATACTAATTGGACAGACTTTGAGCGAAAAAAGATTGAACGATATTGGATTTACCTATTGGGTACAAGAGAACCATTTGGATTAAATTTGACATATACACCAAATTGAATTTCTTATTTTCAACCATTCACCCTAATTTTAACCCAATTTATCACTCCCTTCCCTTGCCTAACCCTAACCACATCCCCTTCCCTAACCCTAACCCACTTCCCCTTTCCTAACCCTAACCCACTTCCCCTTTCCTAACCCTAACCCTAACCACTTCCCTTCCCCTAACCCTAACCCTAACCCCTAACCCTAACCCTAACCCGCCGAGCTGACCGAGGACGAAAGTGATGACACTCCACCCCTCAGTCCCTTTACTCCCCGACGTGGAGAAGGGGGTGAAGGGCAGGGAATTGTCACCGCACCACAAAGTCCTAGCTCTCCCACATCTGAGGAGAAACGTGACGACATCGTCATCGTCAATGTTGGACAAGGCAGTCCATTCTCCGACGAACCTATCGAAAACAATGACGATGACGACACCCTCATCATTGTTGAAGACGACTCGGAGCCTCCCCCACCTTACACTCCCTAAAAAAGTTAATAATTGACTTATGTCAATTCATGTTTAAAAAAAAAGTTCATATATAATGTTATGCTGTTGGCATCTTTCTATTCTTACACACACACACACACACACACTGACTGACTGACTGACTGACTGTCACACACAACCACACACACACACACACACACTGACTGACTGACTGTCACACACACACTCACACTCACACTCACTCACACACACACACACACACACGCACACACACACACACACACACACACACACTCACTCACTCACTCACTCACTCACTCACTCACACACACACAGACTTACATACTTAAATACGTACATTCACAAACACATTCACCCACTCACAACAAATTCATGTTCATTAAAAAAATTTAAAAAATTTAAAAAAAAAAAAACAACAACAACAAAAACAACAAAAAAATACAAAAAATACAAAAAAAAAAAAACAAAACCCACAAGGACTTTGCCTTGACGTGGCGTGGGGGCTTACATGCCTCAGTGCTCCTATGGACTGTGGGGATTGGGTCTACCCAGCTGGTCTACTGCTGTTTGGTAAGGCAGTAATAGACCAGCTGGGTAGGCTGAATCCCTAGAGTCGACAGGTCCACTGAGGCACAACCAAAAAGTCCAACATGTTGCACAATCACTTCCCCTTATCACATCATCCATTGAAGTGACATAAATATACATAGATATATAAATATTTTAAAATACATAAACATATACATTTCTATTTAATATATTAAATCAACATGCAGAACTTTATATCTGGTTGTAGTTTGTAATCAGTGAAGACATTGTGGGTTTACCATTATATGAAAAAAAAAATTAAGTATGCCAACTGTGTCCCACTTGCTCACATTAGCTGATTTCATTGTTGACTTGCCTAACACCACAGACACACACACGCACGCATGCACACACACATAATGGCCGGCAGTGATGACATTCTGGATGCTGGGGTGAGCAACGCCAACAATCTGGTGGATGCCTTCAAAAATTTTGCAAATGTTGGAGACTTTCTGCATTCACGTGCCACAATTCGTGTACATTCCACCACTGTCACTGACCCAGACTCTTTTCTTCAATTTTCTTTTGACATTGATGGGATTCTAGTGGAATTTCAACATCTGACAGCACTTCAAGGTGGGCTGCACTACCTGATTCTTCCAAAATTCAACTTTGCACTAATGAAACCACATTACCCCTTCCTTTAAAAACATGTGGATCTCACTACATACAGCCCTGATGGGCTTGTTGCCCTGAAAAATGCTGTGGGTCATACGCTGGGCTACGTAGATGGTGGCTACCATCTCCTGCTGACCGTGGTCGCAGCCAGT